>NW_024609812.1:137500-425000 GCF_018296145.1 Oncorhynchus tshawytscha
TTTAGCCAGGAGTCAGGTTTGTAGGCCTCCTTGCTCGCACACACTTTTTCAGTACTGCCCACACATTTTCTATGGGATTAAGGTCAGGGATTTTTGATGGCCACTCCAATAACTTGACTTTGTTGTCCTTAAGCCATTTTGCCACAACTTTGGAAGTATGGTTAAGGTCATTGTCCATTTGGAAGACTCATTTACAACCAAGCTTTAACTTGACTGATGTTATGAGATGTTGCTTCAATATATCCACATAACATTCCATCCTCATGATGCCATCTATTTTGTGAAGTGCACCAGTCCCTCCCTCGAGACACCCACAACATGATGCCACCCCCGTGCTTCACAGTTGGGATGGTGTTCTTCAGCTTGCAAGCATCCCCCTTTTTCCTCCAAACATAACGATGGTCATTATGGCCAAACAGTTTATTTTTGTTTCATCAGACCAGAGGACATTTCTCCAAAAAGTACGATCTTTATTCCCATGTGCAGCTGCAAACCGTAGTCTAGCTTTTTATGGCGGTTTTGGAGCAGTGGCTTCTTCCTTGCTGAGCGGCCTTTCAGGTTATGTCGATATAGGACTCGTTTTACTGTGGATATAGATACTTTTGTACCTGTTTTCTCCAGCATCTTCACAAGGTCCTTTGCTGTTGTTCTGGGATTGATTTGCACTTTTTGCACCAAAGTACGTTCATCTCTAGGTGACAGAACGTGTCTCCTTCCTGAGCAGTATGGAGGCTGCGTGGTCCCATGGTGTTTATAGCGGTATGGAGGCTGCGTGGTCCCATGGTGTTTATAGCAGTATGGAGGCTGTGTGGTCCCATGGTGTTTATAGCAGGATGACGGCTGCGTGGTCCCATGGTGTTTATAGCAGTATGGAGGCTGTGTGGTCCCATGGTGTTTATAGCAGTATGGAGGCTGCGTGGTCCCATGGTGTTTATAGCAGTATGGAGGCTGCGTGGTCCCATGGTGTTTATAGCAGTATGGAGGCTGCGTGGTCCCATGGTGTTTATAGCAGTATGGAGGCTGCGTGGTCCCATGGTGTTTATAGCAGTATGGAGGCTGCGTGGTCCCATGGTGTTTATAGCAGTATGGAGGCTGCGTGGTCCCATGGTGTTTATAGCAGTATGGAGGCTGCGTGGTCCCATGGTGGTTGGTGTTTATAGCGTGGTCCCATGGTGTTTATAGGTAGGCTGCATGGTCCCATGGTGTTTATAGCGGTATGGAGGCTGCGTGGTCCCATGGTGTTTATAGCGGTATGGAGGCTGCGTGGTCCCATGTGTTTATAGCGGTATGGAGGCTGCGTGGTCCCGTGGTGTTTATAGCGGTATGGAGGCTGCGTGGTCCCGTGGTGTTTATAGCGGTATGGAGGCTGCGTGGTCCCATGGTGTTTATACTTGGGTACTATTGTTTGTACAGATGAACGTGGTACCTTCAGGCTTTTGGAAATTATTCGCAAGGATGAACCAGACTAGTGGAGGTCTGCAATTTTTGTCTGAGGTCTTGGCGGATTTAATTTGATCTTCCCATGATGTCAAGCAAAGAGGAACTGAGTTTGAAGGTAGGCCTTGTACCAGATCAACAACAACATAGTGTTATGTGAGGCAGTATGGTATAGTAGTACCAGATCAACATCATAGTGTTATGTGAGGCAGTATGGTACAGTAGTACCAGATCAACATCATAGTGTTATGTGAGGCAGTATGGTACAGTAGTACTAGATCAACATCATAGTGTTATGTGAGGCAGTATGGTACAGTAGTACTAGATCAACAACATAGTGTTATGTGAGGCAGTATGGTACAGTAGTACCAGATCAACAACATCATAGTGTTGATTCCTTCCCTTTTCTCTACTCATCTCTACTACTGGTTACTGACCTCTGACCTCTCCTGTCCCCCATCTCCTTCCTTCCTCCCTCTAACCCCCTAACCACCATCTCCTCTCCACCTTCCCTCTCCACCCCTCCCCTTTGCTCTGACCTCTCTGACCTCTGTCTTTTAGAGGGATTGGGATAACACAGAACATTCTCATGGGCATTGAACAATGAAGTCATCTCCTCCCCTGTTTAGGCAGTACTATGAGATGCTCTACAATGCTGCAGATGAGTTGCTCAACCTGGTGGTGGACCAGGGCGTTCGCTACACCGAGCTGGAGTACATCCACGCCCTCAGCCTGCTGCAGAGGAGCCAGACGGGCGTGGGAGACCTGAGCACGCAGAACGTCCGGCTGCAGCGCCTCAAGGAGATCATCTGCGAGCAGGCAGCCTTCAAGCAGGCCACCAAGGACAAGAAGATCACTACTGTTTGAGAGGGGGGACATTGGGAGGCTGTCATTGGCAATGGTCTGTTTGTATTACTGTCCAGTGTTTCTCAACCTCCTGTCTGGATAAAGGGTTTAGATTAAAGCTAGTATTTGAGAGCTGACCTAGCAGTGTCAGCTAACCGTCTGAGGGACTGGTCAGCACCTCCACAGGGACTGGTGTTGAACTGGGTTTGTAAAAGTCCTAACTGAGTCTTCATTAGATCCCATGGCAGACCGTAAATAACCATGTAATATGTTTTGGGGGTTGAGATAATGCTGGTAGGCTGTACATTAATTAGTTACTGATTTAAGGGTTGAACTTAGTTACCAATATGCATCTGTTGTTGTAACTCATCTGTTTATTCACTGGCAAGAATGCAGCCAGTTCCTCAAGAAATCACACACACACACACTCTCTCCAACTTAAAAAAAATGACTCCCTTCAATCATCCCATATGTGGTCGGCCCTAGTCTCACCTGTGGAGAATGGGGGAATTTTCTGAGAGTCTGGCTTTGGGGCCTTTCTCATCTCATTGTCTCATTACATCTAACTGCTGCTCTCAATTACAGCTCTACCTCCAGCTCTCCCTCGTGGGCCCGCTGACTGTGTCTGCAATACCAGATGCCAGATTAGACTGTCTAGATTATCACTTCTCTCCCCCTGCTTGTGGCCATTTTGTGGCCATTCTTCTTCCCCAAGGACAAAGAAAGGAATTGGTTCCCCACCTCAGCTGTGGTTCACTCTATTTTTCTCTCACTTTTAGAATAATGTAGATTGGATATAATGTAGCTATAGCCGATTCTGATTATAGTCTTTGCCACTGTCCTGAAATGTATTGACTGTGCTGCAGCGTTGAGGTGTACATGTGTGCTATGGGATGAGGGCCAATATATCCAGTACAATTTAAGTGTGTATTTTGTCCCAACACTCAAGGTCTTGAACTTAATAGGGATGTAATTGCAAATCACTACTCCCCTTCCTACCACTACAACTGTTAAAACTTCTGCTAGAACTATTCTAAAGTGAATACACTTGCAAGGAGTCACAAATCATTCCTTCCCCTGCATCCCCTCAGTATATTTAGTTAATTAACTCAGAGGAAAAGTACTTAACAAGAGCGGGGGAGGGAGGAAAGAGAACAGGGGAGAGTTGTGGCAGTGCTGCTCACCAGAACCCAGCGGAACCATCCATCATAATGACATGTAGGCTGGGATCAATATGAGCCTTGTGGTTGCCGGAGGGATTGCCTCGTGCCATAGGAACAGCATTTGTTTTACTCAGCACACTCAAGACGTACACGTACACACACACACACACAATAAACACGTACTACATTACACACACACTATGGAGGTCTCTGGCTTGCAGTACTCTGCACAACTGATGAGTTTTTTTCTGCTGATTTGGGAACAAGGGAACACTCCATCTGGATTTAAATGATCTGGTATATCGGACCCCTATACCCACATTTTAAATAATGGGGCAACTCATTGTAAAGATCTACAAATATATTTCACTTTTTTTTTACGCTTTGCTTTATTTGTTTGTTTACTAAGACATGTCGTTTTGCACATCTGCAGTGTGTAATATGAGAGTGGTTTCATGTCTGAGTTTTTCCACAAACATCTGATAAGAATGGAGGTGAATGAGTCCTGGTGTGATTTAAGGATGTATTTGATCCTTTCTCCATTGTCTGTTAAAAGTCCCTTTCAGACCAACGCTTTGACTATCAAGCCTTCACTCAATTAAAGAAAGATGACCTGCCATTGTGTACACTGATCTTGCTGAAATAAAACCTCAAAATTCCCCTGTGTATATGAGCAGTTTGTGTGTTTTTGTACAATGAAAAGAGCCAGTTTCCTACCTTGTGTGGTCAAGGGACTAGTTTCTTCCATTGACACACAGGAATTGACGAATGCCATACAGAACGAAACACTACCCAAACAACATGGTCTGTCTATGCGCTGTTGCACCGTATAATTCAGCCTTTTCACATTGACACAAATTGACTTTGTCCGATGATGTCATTTTACATAGACGGATCCAAAATATACACTGTCAGGAATTGAGCTCAGCTGCCAGATCTGATGGGATGTCAGAAGGCTTTTCTATAGAATGATCAAGACTTGTTGAAAGATGTCTGTCTGAAGCACAAAGCACACTACTTGAAATCTATTATGTCAAGCTTTTTTCTGCATTTTGGTGAGCATGATTGAGGTTTCAACATGGTGATTAGTGTAAAGTTATTTGAAGATCTAATGGCTAATATTTGTCTCGGCACACTAAAATGAAAATGCATGAATATATTACTTTTTCCACACGGTGGAACCTGGGAACCAGGGTTTGAAAGGTTTTATGAACTGTTGGGAAGTAAATGAATCAAAAACGACATCTCCCACAGTTCAATTCACCTACTGACGCTTCGTCTTCGTTACTAAGCAACAGAGAACGCTATCTGCTCCAGCTGAGCCAACTTTCAAAATAGCTGCCTACCTAGGCTAATTAGTAAGTAAAAATATCCCCAAAGTATTCTCATGCCAAACAATTTCATCCAAAATGTCTTCTACTTCGACCATTTCCAATTTGCAAGATATCGGGAAGCAAACATCGCCCCAGTATTCCTCTGGGTCACCCACTTGCTACCCTCATGAGTCAGTGACACAGGAGACCACTGATGCGCAACCATTTCCTGCTGCGGTTCATCAGCCGTGTGCAGACACGTTTTCAACCTCCGAGGAAGAGAAGGAGGAGAAGACAATGGAGGTAAGGGAGGAAGCTTGGGGTAACAGCTAAATTCATAAAGATGCTAACTGCTTTAGGCAGATGGGCCATGAGGCTTGGTGAGTAACACGCAGTTTCTGTTAATTACTTTCAGGATGCAAGCAACTTCTCTCTTTCTACTCGGAGTTTCATAATAACAGAAGTTTGGTGCATAAAAACAATGCATTGACAGTGCATGACGTGTTCTATTGTGTACTGCCACATGTTTTGATGTAGCTATGTCTCATACAGAAACACGATGGTGTGTTGACTGAAGAGGAAGTTTCCAGCTGTTTATCCAACCTGGGACACTCTGCCACTGGACTAGAGCATGTCTACCAGTTCCTCTCTGCGCCTGTAAGAACACACACAACACACACACACTTCAGGTTGATAGTGTAATCGCTGATAATATGCTTTACAGGAGTAACTGTTTACCATCAGACTTTTCACGGAAGAGTATCTAACAAATCTGTTTACTTTCCATTTCTGTTGCATTTCTTAACTTGTTTTGTTTTCTATGTCATGTGGAATTCAATTTCGGAATATGTCTCCATCCAGGGTCGAAATCTGAATAATGTATCCATCCTTTGCAATTACGTCCACCTTCAAAAGCTAGAACTTCCTTACAACAAAATAAAAGGTGTGTGTGTGTCTCATATTAACAAATGCACTGTACGCCTTGTTATGATTCTAATTACTGATGTAGAAAATGTAGCTTGATTAGCCTAATTAATTAAACAATGGTTAATTTCTCATCGGTGCCCTTGTAACTTCTAGACTTCTGGTTTGAATAATAATAATAATAATAGTTGTGTGTCAGGTGTTGCCATGTCTCCCCCTCTGCTCGCCCTGACTCTCCTGACTCTACTAATGCATGTTGACTGGTAGATTTATCCTGTGTAAGCCACATGCCGTATCTCATCATCCTGGATGCCTCCCACAACCAACTCACCGACTTTTTTGGATTCCAGCCGCCCAAGAACCTCAAGGTGGGACCTTCAGCAGACAGGATAAGACCACGCTTGATTTGTGGCTTGGGGTTTCTTGCAGCCTGTAGTCCCAGAAGATGGGTTCCAATCATCATAGACCATTTATACTGTAGTGTCCTTCCATATGCTTACTAAGTATTACCTACCCTGAAATGACAATGAACTTACCAGGGTTGACTTCTTCCTATTGTTTATCAGTGAGTTATACAGTACTAGTAGAATGTATCATATTATACATCCATTTGGTTGTTTATTTTCATATGTCTTCATTGCAAAAAGCATTTAAAGATTGGTCCACTTGATTCATTATTCATGTTGGTTGTATTCCGCAGGAGGTTAACTTTTCCCATAACCAGATGTCAGTGATGACACATTTGTCAGCCTACTCGTCTTTGAGTAAACTGAATCTGGACTGTATCCTTCAAAAAGTATTTACACAGACACACATACATGTCGAGTTCTTATCTAGACTACTTCCTCATTGTATACCATTCTTAACGTGTGCCCGTTCTGGATAGACAACTGTTTCAGTGAGATCGGTGGTCTGCTGCATTGTGCCAGCCTCACACACCTCAGCCTGGCACACAACAAGATCTCCTGTATCAGTGGCTTGGACAACCTGCCAATCAAAGACCTCTGTCTGGTTGGTCCTAACTCCTCCACCTGCCTCTTGAATTATTCCATTTCTAACACTTCATGTGTGTTATATATGGAGATGTTACATGAAGAATTACATTGCGTGTGTGTTTGTTGAATAATTAGATTTTTATAGATAATATTTTACCATGCGTTATGCTCATATATGAATATGCCCATCCGGTTGTATAGACGCAGCTCTCTAAGCTCATCAGTACTGTGCTTAGTGGTTGGTCTTGTGGTTGATTTAATATGGCCCACCGACTAGGACACAAGTGTTTTCCTGTGAATCAGTTGTTTTCTGTTTTCACCTTGATGTCCCTTCCTGGTGTCTACATTCTTCCATTACGTCATGGCTTTTCTAAAAGGTTATCCCCCCCAGTATGGTGCCAGTTATGCTACACACAATATTTGAGCACTAATTTCTCTTCAAACATGATGACAGCAGGTGGTGTATTTTTACCTCTCCCCTACCCCCTCTCTCCTGTCTCATATTTAAACCACAGACATAATTGAGCTTCAGCTTTTCAAAGACACGCAGACATGGGCTCCAGTGTGAGAGCCACCATATGGCTGTGCCAGCGGGCCTCCAGACCCTTCCCTCTCCCTCTCTGACGGATGCTGGTGTCCTTTATCAAAGTGATTCCTCATCGTCAGCACGATGTAGCCGTGTCCCCTGTCCGCTTCCACCCTCCCCTCTGGGACCAGCTGCCGGCGGTGTGAGCAAGCCTGGACCCTGTTCACCCCCCCCCCCTCCTCTCCTCTCATATTCCCTCACCCCTCCATAGCATCCCTGTCAACCAGGGAACCAGCCGCTGTCTCCATCCCCCCTCCCCTTCCCTCTCGGCCCTCTCCTGCCCAGCCCCGCTCCCTAACAGCGTGCTACCTGTCAGCCAGCCTCCTCTCTCAGCCCATCACACCCTGGCATCGAGAGCTTCCAGGGCTCTGCGCGGTCACCGTCCCCCGCTGTCGGCAGCCCTCTGCCAGGAAGGCTAGTGGAGGAGGGCAGGGCATGGTGGCCGTGGGGGCTGGATCCTGAATGACAGCCCACGCAGGGGGAAGGTGGGGTGGGCATGGGTCGTTACAGAGCAGGAGGGATGGTGGATTCTAGAGGAGAGGAGGGCTGGTCTGTAGTGCTTTTGGCATGCCCACATCAGTGTCTGGCCAGCTGTTCACCTGTCACTCCTCACCTGTCAGCCCAGACCATTGGAGCTGGCCTGTCAATCATACACACATCTCAGGGAGAAGTTTTATACTCCTTACAGATGGGGAAGGGAACACTCAATGTTAACTTTGATAGTGAGGGTGGGGTGAGTATGTGTCTGTGTGTGTGTGTGTGACATGGGCGTGTGTGTGTTGTCGTGTCTTTGGCATCATTAAAACTGAAGACTTATTTATCAAATAACTGTAATTATTATTACGCGATTAAAGAGATTAATCATGTAACTGTAATTAACTAGGAAGTCGGGGCACCAAGGAAAATATTCAGATTACAAAGTTATCATTTTCCTAATATAACTTTCAGATATTTTAATATCTGATCAATTAGTCTTCGAATTAGTGAAATAGTATTTACCTCACGTTAGTCTCATTCCAAATGTCGTAAAGTGTTGGTTATCTGCACGAACCCAGTCTTCACTATGAGTCATCCATACATCAATTGTCTTAAAATCATTTATTTACTAACTAAGTAATTCACAGAAATGCATAACAAACAGTAGATATGGTTAGAAGGAAATGATAGGAGAATGTGCCCTAGTGGGATAAATTGGCATGGCGGCTTGTTAGACAAAGGGAAGTGGGGGGTCAGTTAAGAAGTCACTACACAGTTGATAATTATAACAATTGAAATGCTAATCCTTTACACATGAACGCTCACTCATTCGGGAACAATTGCAATCAATATATATATTTACGCTCAGTGTGTCGTCTGGATCTCTGTTGAAAAGTTAGTTTCTGTTGGAGAGTCTGTCCGCCCTCTCTCTCTCTCTCTCTCTCTCTCTCTCTCTCTCTCTCTGTCGTGGTTAGAATGGATAGTTCAAAGTGACATTCATTCATGTCTTTATAGAATAGATGTTTCGGCGGTTGTCGGTCTTCGCGTTCAATGATACCGAATTTCTAGCTGCAGACTAGTAATTAATATCAAAGACTTGTTGTTATTCTGTCGGGATCGATAGTCTTAGGGTTTAACCACATGGTATGGATAAAAGATTCAGCCATCTACTCAAACCTTAGCTTATACTCAGGTCTCTACTCAAACCTTGGCCCTCTCGTGGTAAGCTGGTCTGCAACCTTCAGCCATCTCGTAATTGAGGTAAACTCGGTCTGGTGATAGAAAACCCAGGTGGAGGTTTTATTTGGGACACAGAAAAAGTCTGTTTCATGACGCCAGGTCCTGTCTGTACCCCTGGGAGTGTGCCAATGACTTAGTGAAACTTTTTAGGGAATTGGAGTTTCCTTCATTAAACAGTCCAAAATCACATTACACAATTTCACAAACCGTTCCATCCTCACTCATTCATCTTATACAACAATTAGATGTAAGCCTCATAACTGAGGCTATTGTATAAACAGCATTATGGTAATGTGCCGAATTGTCTCCCATGAGTTTCACAAAATTGTACCAAACGCACCAGTTCGTAGCTGGATTCTTCACCGATCTTTTATACCTTCTCCAGAACATGAATGTCGTTTGGTTCTCCAGTTCTGTGAGAAAGAAGAAATTCATTTGTTCTCTCTATGAAAACTCACTCTCTCTATACTGTCTGGCCATGAGGCAGGATCTTCCCTGAGAAATTACGACCGGCCTCCCGGGTGGCTCAGTGGTTAAGGGCGCTGTACTGCAGCGCCAGCTGTACCACCAGAGACTCTGGGTTCGCGCCCAGGCTCTGTCGTAACCGGCCGCGACCGGGAGGTCCGTGGGGTGACTCACAATTGGCCTAGCGTCGTCCGGGTTAGGGAGGGTTTGGCCGGTAGGGATATCCTTGTCTCATCGCGCACCAGCGACTCCTGTGGCGGGCCGGGCGCAGTGCATGCTAACAAAGGTTGCCAGGTGCACGGTGTTTCCTCCGACACATTGGTGCGGCTGGCTTCCGGGTTGGATGCGCGCTGTGTTCAGAAGCAGTGCGGCTTGGTTGTGTATCGGAGGACGCATGACGTCTCTCCCGAGCCCGTACGGGAGTTGTAGCGATGAGACAAGATAGTAGCTACTAACAATTGGATACCACGAAATTGGGGAGGAAAAGGTGTAAAAATTCAACAAAAAAGAATTTACGACCTCTCTGACCACAACAGCCTGGTTGTAGGAGACAGAGAGAGATGGTACAGAGGTAGGGAGGTGGTACTCCCTGTGTCCAAAGAGGGCAACGTCATGACAGTGTGTAGGAGGAGGGAGAGCTGTGTGTGTGAGCTTGTATGAGTTCATTAATATGTGTGTGTATTTGTCCACAAGGTATTCATATTCCCAGTGTTTGTAATGTATTATGTCCTCTCTATCCAGAGGGGGAATCAGATTGAGAAGATAGAGAATGTGGAGACTCTGAGAACCCTGCAGGTCCTGGATCTGTCTCTGAACCGCATCAGCAGTCTGTCAGGCCTGCAGAATCTCCATCTGCTGGGCTCCATCAACCTGGAGAGTAACCTGGTGAGACACAGTCCATTCCTTAATGTCCTGCTCTCCTGTCAACCTTGGTTACCCTCCCTAATTCCTTCCTGTCAAACTGGAGAGTAACCTGGTGAGACACAGTCCATTCCTTAATGTCCTGCTCTCCTGTCAAACTGGAGAGGAACCTGGTGGGACACAGTCCATTCCTTAATGTCCTGCTCTCCTGTCAAACTGGAGAGGAACCTGGTGAGACACAGTCCATTCCTTAATGTCCTGCTCTCCTGTCAAACTGGAGAGGAACCTGGTGAGACACAGTCCATTCCTTAATGTCCTGCTCTCCTCTCAAACTGGAGAGGAACCTGGTGAGACACAGTCCATTCCTTAATGTCCTGCTCTCCTCTCAAACTGGAGAGTAACCTGGTGAGACACAGTCCATTCCTTAATGTCCTGCTCTCCTGTCAAACTGGAGAGGAACCTGGTGGGACACAGTCCATTCCTTAATGTCCTGCTCTCCTGTCAAACTGAGAGGAACCTGGTGGGACACAGTCCATTCCTCCTGTCAAACTGGAGAGGAACCTGGTGAGACACAGTCCATTCCTTAATGTCCTGCTCTCCTCTCAAACTGGAGAGGAACCTGGTGAGACACAGTCCATTCCTTAATGTCCTGCTCTCCTCTCAAACTGGAGAGGAACCTGGTGAGACACAGTCCATTCCTTAATGTCCTGCTCTCTTCTCAAACTGGAGAGTAACCTGGTGAGACACAGTCCATTCCCTAATGTCCTGCTCTCCTGTCAAACTGGAGAGTAACCTGGTGAGACACAGTCCATTCCTTAATGTCCTGCTCTCTTCTCAAACTGGAGAGGAACCTGGTGAGACACAGTCCATTCCTTAATGTCCTGCTCTCCTCTCAAACTGGAGAGAAACCTGGTGAGACACAGTCCATTCCTTAATGTCCTGCTCTCCTCTCAAACTGGAGAGAAACCTGGTGAGACACAGTCCATTCCCTAATGTCCTGCTCTCTTCTCAAACTGTAGAGGAACCTGGTGAGACACAGTCCATTCCCTAATGTCCTGCTCTCCTGTCAAACTGGAGAGTAACCTGGTGAGACACAGTCCATTCCTTAATGTCCTGCTCTCCTGTCAAACTGGAGAGAAACCTGGTGAGACACAGTCCATTCCCTAATGTCCTGCTCTCCTGTCAAACTGGAGAGTAACCTGGTGAGACACAGTCCATTCCTTAATGTCCTGCTCTCCTGTCAAACTGGAGAGAAACCTGGTGAGACACAGTCCATTCCCTAATGTCCTGCTCTCTTCTCAAACTGGAGAGGAACCTGGTGAGACACAGTCCATTCCCTAATGTCCTGCTCACTTCTCAAACTGGAGAGGAACCTGGTGAGACACAGTCCATTCCTTAATGTCCTGCTCTCTTCTCAAACTGGAGAGGAACCTGGTGAGACACAGTCCATTCCTTAATGTCCTGCTCTCTTCTCAAACTGGAGAGTAACCTGGTGAGACACAGTCCATTCCCTAATGTCCTGCTCTTGTCTCTGCCACTGTCTGCATGGTACCAATGGCCAGTATCACTAAACCACCTAGCGACTGTATACCAGGAGCTGAGTGATAAAGCTATTCCACTGAATCAACTGATAGATTGGCTGTGGTATTAAATTTAGTTTTAATAGTTCTTAAAGGATTTATTCTTGATCCAAGCATCTGATCTTTTTTCTGTATGATATACTGTTCTCAGATCAGTGAAATCAAGGAGGCCACACACATCCATGACCTGTGCCTGCTCCGGGAGCTGAATCTGCAGAGAAACCTAGTCCAGGTAGCTGCACTGCACCTACACCCAGAACACATCACTAAACTAACAAGTTAGCTCCCTAATGCTGTCTGCTTCCTCTGTACTGACAATAGACATATCCATGCTGCTTCTTTCACTGTTGTTTCAACCCCAGGAGCAACTGGACTACAGACTGGCAGTGATCTTCCTCCTTCAACATCTGACTGGCCTGGACCAGGAGAAAGTCACAGTAGAGGAGAAGGCAGGTTGGATGTATGAGATGGTTATCAGTGATGGAACTTAAGGATTTTGGGCCGGGCTAGTAGACTGCCACTGGCCAGCCGGGCTAGTAGACTGCCAGCCGGGCTAGTAGACTGCCACTGGCCAGCCGGGCTAGTAGACTGCCACTGGCCAGCCGGGCTAGTAGACTGGTGCTGGCCAGCCGGGCTAGTAGACTACCGCTGGCCAGCCTGGCTAGTAGACTACCGCTGGCCAGCCGGGCTAGTAGACTGCCACTGGCCAGCCGGGGACTGCCACTGGCCAGCCGGGCTAGTAGACTACCGCTGGCCAGCCGGGCTAGTAGACTGCCCGCTGGCCAGCCGGGCTAGTAGACTGCCACTGGCCAGCCGGGCTAGTAGACTGCCACTGGCCAGCCGGGCTAGTAGACTGCCACTGGCCAGCCGGGCTAGTAGACTGCCACTGGCCAGCCGGGCTAGTAGACTGCCACTGGCCAGCCGGGCTAGTAGACTGCCACTGGCCAGCCGGGCTAGTAGACTGCCACTGGCCAGCCGGGCTAGTAGACTGCCACTGGCCAGCCGGGCTAGTAGACTGCCACTGGCCAGCCGGGCTAGTAGACTGCCACTGGCCAGCCGGGCTAGTAGACTGCCAGCCGGGCTAGTAGACTGGCGCTGGCCAGCCGGGCTAGTAGACTGCCAGCCGGGCTAGTAGACTGGCGCTGGCCAGCCGGGCTAGTAGACTGGCGCTGGCCAGCCGGGCTAGTAGACTGGCGCTGGCCAGCCGGGCTAGTAGACTGCCGCTGGCCAGCCGGGCTAGTAGACTGCCGCTGGCCAGCCGGGCTAGTAGACTGCCGCTGGCCAGCCGGGCTAGTAGACTGCCGCTGGCCAGCCGGGCTAGTAGACTGCCGCTGGCCAGCCGGGCTAGTAGACTGCCAGCCGGGCTAGTAGACTGGCGCTGGCCAGCCGGGCTAGTAGACTGGTGCTGGCCAGCCGGGCTAGTAGACTGGCGCTGGCCAGCCGGGCATGTTTTGCTAATTGGGACAGTGAATGCTAACCTGGTATGTTTTTATTTACAACAGTGGTCATCTGTCAGGATCTGTAGAGGTTTTATAATATAGGTCAATGATACAGTTGAAGTCTGAAGTTGACATACACTTAGGTTGGAGTCATTAAACTCATTTTTCAACCACTCCACAAATTTCTTGTTAACAAACTATAGTTTTGGCAAGTCGGTTAGGACATCTACTTTGTGCATGACACAAGTCATTTTTCCAACAATTGTTTACAGACAGATTATTTATATAGACACTTATAACTCACTGTATCACAATTCCAGTGGGTTAGAAGTTTACATACACTAAGTTGACTGTACCTTTAAACAGCTTGGAAAATTCCAGAAAATTATGTCATGGCTTTAGAAGCTTCTGATAGGCTAATTGACATCGTTTGAGTCAATTGGAGGTGTACCTGTGGATGTATTTCAAGGCCTACCTTCAAACTCAGTGCCTCTTTGCTTGAAATCATGGGAAAATCTAAAGAAATCAGCCAAGACCTCAGAAAATAAATTGTAGACCTCAACAAGTCTGGTTCATCCTTGGGAGCAATTTCCAAATGCCTGAAGGTACCACATTCATCTGTACAAACAATAGTACGTAAGTATAAACACCATGGGACCACACAGCCATCATACCACTCGGGAAGGAGACGCGTTCTGTCTCATAGAGATAAACGTACTTTGGTGCGAAAAGTGCAAATCAATCCCAGAACAACAGCAAAGGACCTTGTGAAGATGCTGGAGGAAGCAGGTACAAAAGTATCTATATCCACAGTAAAACGAGTCCTATATCGACATAACCTGAAAGGCCACTCAGCAGGGAAGAAGACACTGCTCCAAAACCACCACGAAGAAAAAAACAGACTACGGTTTGCAACATGGAGAGAGATCTTACTCTTTGTAGAAATATCATCTAGAACTGTTTGGCCATAATGACCATCGTTATGTTTAGAGAGAGATCTTACTCTTTGTAGAAATATCATCTAGAACTGTTTGGCCATAATGACCATCGTTATGTTTAGAGAGAGATCTTACTCTTTGTAGAAATATCATCTAGAACTGTTTGGCCATAATGACCATCGTTATGTTTAGAGAGAAATCTTACTCTTTGTAGAAATATCATCTAGAACTGTTTGGCCATAATGACCATCGTTATGTTTATAGAGAAAATGGGGAGGCTTGCAAGCTGAAGAACACCATCCCAACCGTGACGCTCCGGGGTGGCAGCATCATGTTGTGGGGGTGCTTTGCTGCAGGAGGGACTGGTGCACTTCACAAAATAGATGGCATCATGAGGATGGAACATTATGTGGATATATTGAACTAACATCTCAAGACATCAGTCAGGAAGTTAAAGCTTGGTCGCAAATGGGTCTTCCAAATGCACAATGACCCCAAGCATACTTCCAAAGTTGTGGCAAAATGGTTTAAGGACAACAAAGTCAAGGTATTAGAGTGGCCATCACAAAGCCCTGACCTCTAGCCTATAGAATATGTGTGGGCAGAATTGAAAAGCGTGTGCGAGCAAGGAGGCCTACAAACCTGACTCAGTTACACCAGCTCAGTCAGGAGGAATGGGCCAAAATTCACCCAACTTATTGTGGGAAGCTTGTGGAAGGCTACCTGAAACGTTTGACCCAAGTTAAACAATTTAAAGGCAATACACTCAATTAGTATTTAGTAGCATGTGAACTTCTGACCCACTGGGAATGTGATGAAATAAATAAAAGCTGAAATAAATAATTCTCTCTACTACTATTGATATTTCACATTCTTAAAATAAAGTGGCGATCCTAACTGACCTGCTGTGAACATTGTGACATATGAACGTCTCCCACCATTGTTCCTGTTCCCAAGAAAGCTAAGGTAACTGAGCTAAACGACTACCGCCCCGTAGCACTCACATCCGTCATCATGAAGTGCTTTGAGAGACTAGTCAAGGACCATATCACCTCCACCCTACCTGACACCCTTGACCCACTCCAATTTGCTTACCGCCCAAATAGGTCCACAGACGATGCAATCTCAACCACACTGCACACTGCCCTAACCCATCTGGACAAGAGGAATACCTATGTGAGAATGCTGTTCATCGACTACAGCTCGGCATTCAACACCATAGTACCCTCCAAGCTCGTCATCAAGCTCGAGACCCTGGGTCTCGACCCCGCCCTGTGCAACTGGGTACTGGACTTCCTGACGGGCCGCCCCAGGTGGTGAGGGTAGGCAACAACATCTCCTCCCCGCTGATCCTCAACACTGGGGCCCCACAAGGGTGCGTTCTGAGCCCTCTCCTGTACTCCCTGTTCACCCACGACTGCGTGGCCATGCACGCCTCCAACTCAATCATCAAGTTTGCGGACGACACAACAGTGGTAGGCTTGATTACCAACAACGACGAGACGGCCTACAGGGAGGAGGTGAGGGCCCTCGGAGTGTGGTGTCAGGAAAATAACCTCACACTCAACGTCAACAAAACTAAGGAGATGATTGTGGACTTCAGGAAACAGCAGAGGGAACACCCCCCCATCCACATCGATGGAACAGTAGTGGAGAGGGTAGCAAGTTTTAAGTTCCTCAGCATACACATCACAGACAAACTGAACTGGTCCACTCACACAGACAGCATCGTGAAGAAGGCGCAGCAGCGCCTCTTCAACCTCAGGAGGCTGAAGAAATTCGGCTTGTCACCAAAAGCACTCACAAACTTCTACAGATGCACAATCGAGAGCATCCTGGCGGGCTGTATCACCGCCTGGTATGGCAACTGCACCGCCCTCAACCATAAGGCTCTCCAGAGGGTAGTGAGGTCTGCACAACGCATCACCGGGGCAAACTACCTGCCCTCCAGGACACCTACACCACCCGATGCTACAGGAAGGCCATAAAGATAATCAAGGACATCAACCACCCGAGCCACTGCCTGTTCACCCCGCTGTCATCCAGAAGGCGAGGTCAGTACAGGTGCATCAAAGCTGGGACCGAGAGACTGAAAAACAGCTTCTATCTCAAGGCCATCAGACTGTTAAACAGCCACCACTAACATTGAGTGGCTATTGCCAACACACTGTCAATGACACTGACTCTACTCCAGCCACTTTAACCATGGGAATTGATGGGAAATGATGTAAATATATCACTAGCCACTTTAAACAATGCTTCCTTATATAATGTTACTTACCCTACATTATTCATCTCATATGCATACATTGATACTGTACTCTATATCATCGACTGCATCCTTATGTAATACATGTATCACTAGCCACTTTAACTATGCCACTTGGTTTACATACTCATCTCATATGTATATACTGTACTCAATATCATCTACTGTATCTTGCCTATGCTGCTCTGTACCATCACTCATTCATATATCCTTATGTAGATATTCTTTATCCCCTTACACTGTGTATAAGACAGTAGTTTTTTTGGAATTGTTAGTTAGATTACTTGTTCGTTATTACTGCATTGTCGGAACTAGAAGCACAAGCATTTCGCTACACTCGCATTAACATCTGCTAACCATGTGTATGTGACAAATAAAATTTGATTTGATTTGTGTTCTCCAGATCTCAGCTGTGAACATTGTTACATATGAACGTCTCCCCTGTGTTCTCCAGGACTCAGCTGTGAACATTGTTACATATGAACGTCTCCCCCTGTGTTCTCCAGGTCTCTGCTGTGAACAGTGTTACATATGAACGTCTCCCCCTGTGTTCTCCAGGTCTCTGCTGTGAACATTGTTACATATGAACGTCTCCCCTGTGTTCTCCAGGTCTCTGCTGTGAACATTGTTACATATGAACGTCTGTTCCCCTGTGTTCTCCAGGTCTCTGCTGTGAACATTGTTACATATAAACGTCTCCCCTGTGTTCTCCAGGTCTCTGCTGTGAACAGTGTTACATATGAACGTCTCCCCCTGTGTTCTCCAGGTCTCTGCTGTGAACAGTGTTACATATGAACGTCTCCCCTGTGTTCTCCAGGTCTCTGCTGTGAACATTGTTACATATGAACGTCTCCCCTGTGTTCTCCAGGTCTCTGCTGTGAACAGTGTTACATATGAACGTCTCCCCTGTGTTCTCCAGGTGTCTGCTGTGAACATTGTTACATATGAACGTCTCCCCTGTGTTCTCCAGGTCTCTGCTGTGAACAGTGTTACATATGAACGTCTCCCCTGTGTTCTCCAGGTCTCTGCTGTGAACAGTGTTACATATGAACGTCTCCCCTGTGTTCTCCAGGTCTCTGCTGTGAACAGTGTTACATATGAACGTCTCCCCTGTGTTCTCCAGGTGTCTGCTGTGAACATTGTTACATATGAACGTCTCCCCTGTGTTCTCCAGGGTCTCTCTCTGAACTGTGAACAGGTCTCTGCTGTGAACAGTGTTACATATGAACGTCTCCCCTGTGTTCTCCAGGTCTCTGCTGTGAACAGTGTTACATATGAACGTCTCCCCTGTGTTCTCCAGGTCTCTGCTGTGAACATTGTTACATATGAACGTCTCCCCTGTGTTCTCCAGGTCTCTGCTGTGAACAGTGTTACATATGAACGTCTCCCCTGTGTTCTCCAGGTCTCTGCTGTGAACAGTGTTACATATGAACGTCTCCCCTGTGTTCTCCAGGTCTCTGCTGTGAACAGTGTTACATATGAACGTCTCCCCTGTGTTCTCCAGGTCTCTGCTGTGAACAGTGTTACATATGAACGTCTCCCCTGTGTTCTCCAGGTCTCTGCTGTGAACATTGTTACATATGAACGTCTCCCCTGTGTTCTCCAGGTCTCTGCTGTGAACAGTGTTACATATGAACGTCTCCCCTGTGTTCTCCAGGTCTCTGCTGTGAACTACATATGAACGTCTCCCCTGTGTTCTCCAGGTCTCTGCTGTGAACAGTGTTACATATGAACGTCTCCCCTGTGTTCTCCAGGTCTCTGCTGTGAACATTGTTACATATGAACGTCTCCCCCCCTGTGTTCTCCAGGTCTCTGCTGTGAACAGTGTTACATATGAACGTCTCCCCTGTGTTCTCCAGGTCTCTGCTGTGAACATTGTTACATATGAACGTCTCCCCTGTGTTCTCCAGGTCTCTGCTGTGAACATTGTTACATATGAACGTCTCCCCCTGTGTTCTCCAGGTCTCTGCTGTGAACAGTGTTACATATGAACGTCTCCCCTGTGTTCTCCAGGTCTCTGCTGTGAACATTGTTACATATGAACGTCTCCCCTGTGTTCTCCAGGTCTCTGCTGTGAACATTGTTACATATGAACGTCTCCCCTGTGTTCTCCAGGTCTCCTGTGAACTGTGTTCTCCAGGTCTCTGCTGTGAACATTGTTACATATGAACGTCTCCCCTGTGTTCTCCAGGTCTCTGCTTGAACATTGTTACATATGAACGTCTCCCCTGTGTTCTCCAGGTCTCTGCTGTGAACATTGTTACATATGAACGTCTCCCCTGTGTTCTCCAGGTCTCTGCTGTGAACATTGTTACATATGAACGCTCTACATATGAACCCCTGTGTTCTCCAGGTCTCTGCTGTGAACAGTGTTACATATGAACGTCTCCCCTGTGTTCTCCAGGTCTCTGCTGTGAACAGTGTTACATATGAACGTCTCCCCTGTGTTCTCCAGGTCTCTGCTGTGAACAGTGTTACATATGAACGTCTCCCCTGTGTTCTCCAGGTCTCATATGAACGTCTCCCCTGTGTTCTCCAACTGCTGTGAACAGTGTTACATATGAACGTCTCCCCTGTGTTCTCCAGGTCTCTGCTGTGAACAGTGTTACATATGAACGTCTCCCCTGTGTTCTCCAGGTCTCTGCTGTGAACATTGTTACATATGAACGTCTCCCCTGTGTTCTCCAGGTCTCTGCTGTGAACATTGTTACATATGAACGTCTCCCCCTGTGTTCTCCAGGTCTCTGCTGTGAACAGTGTTACATATGAACGTTCTCCCCCCTGTGTTCTCCCCTGTGTCTCTGCTGTGAACAGTGTTACATATGAACGTCTCCCCCTGTGTTCTCCAGGTCTCTGCTGTGAACAGTGTTACATATGAACGTCTCCCCTGTGTTCTCCAGGTCTCTGCTGTGAACATTGTTACATATGAACGTCTCTGCTGTGAACATTGTTACATATGAACGTCTCCCCCTGTGTTCTCCAGGTCTCTGCTGTGAACAGTGTTACATATGAACGTCTCCCCCTGTGTTCTCCAGGTCTCTGCTGTGAACAGTGTTACATATGAACGTCTCCCCCTGTGTTCTCCAGGTCTCTGCTGTGAACAGTGTTACATATGAACGTCTCCCCCTGTGTTCTCCAGGTCTCTGCTGTGAACATTGTTACATATGAACGTCTCCCCCTGTGTTCTCCAGGTCTCTGCTGTGAACATTGTTACATATGAACGTCTCCCCTGTGTTCTCCAGGTCTCTGCTGTGAACAGTGTTACATATGAACGTCTCCCCTGTGTTCTCCAGGTCTCTGCTGTGAACATTGTTACATATGAACGTCTCCCCTGTGTTCTCCAGGTCTCTGCTGTGAACATTGTTACATATGAACGTCTCCCCTGTGTTCTCCAGGTCTCTGCTGTGAACATTGTTACATATGAACGTCTCCCCTGTGTTCTCCAGGTCTCTGCTGTGAACAGTGTTACATATGAACGTCTCCCCTGTGTTCTCCAGGTCTCTGCTGTGAACAGTGTTACATATGAACGTCTCCCCTGTGTTCTCCAGGTCTCTGCTGTGAACATTGTTACATATGAACGTCTCCCCCTGTGTTCTCCAGGTCTCTGCTGTGAACATTGTTACATATGAACGTCTCCCCCTGTGTTCTCCAGTGTCTGCTGTGAACATTGTTACATATGAACGTCTCCCCTGTGTTCTCCAGGTCTCTGCTGTGAACAGTGTTACATATGAACGTCTCCCCTGTGTTCCCCCTGTGTTCTCCAGGTCTCTGCTGTGAACAGTGTTACATATGAACGTCTCCCCTGTGTTCTCCAGGTCTCTGCTGTGAACAGTGTTACATATGAACGTCTCCCCTGTGTTCTCCAGGTCTCTGCTGTGAACATTGTTACATATGAACGTCTCCCCCTGTGTTCTCCAGGTCTCTGCTGTGAACAGTGTTACATATGAACGTCTCCCCCTGTGTTCTCCAGGTCTCTGCTGTGAACAGTGTTACATATGAACGTCTCCCCTGTGTTCTCCAGGTCTCTGCTGTGAACAGTGTTACATATGAACGTCTCCCCTGTGTTCTCCAGGTCTCTGCTGTGAACAGTGTTACATATGAACGTCTCCCCTGTGTTCTCCAGGTCTCTGCTGAACAGTGTTACATATGAACTGTGTTCTCCAGGTCTCTGCTGTGAACAGTGTTACATATGAACGTCTCCCCCCCTGTGTTCTCCAGGTCTCTGCTGTGAACAGTGTTACATATGAACGTCTCCCCTGTGTTCTCCAGGTCTCTGCTGTGAACAGTGTTACATATGAACGTCTCCCCCTGTGTTCTCCAGGTCTCTGCTGTGAACAGTGTTACATATGAACGTCTCCCCTGTGTTCTCCAGGTCTCTGCTGTGAACAGTGTTACCAGAACGTCTCCCCTGTGTTCTCAGGTGTCTGCTGTGAACAGTGTTACATATGAACGTCTCCCCTGTGTTCTCCAGGTCCTACTGTGAACAGTGTTACATATTCTCCCCTGTGTTCTCCAGGTCTCTGCTGTGAACATTGTTACATATGAACGTCTCCCCCTGTGTTCTCCAGGTCTCTGCTGTGAACAGTGTTACATATGAACGTCTCCCCCTGTGTTCTCCAGGTCTCTGCTGTGAACAGTGTTACATATGAACGTCTCCCCCTGTGTTCTCCAGGTCTCTGCTGTGAACAAGTACGACCCTCCTCTGGAGGTGGTGGCAGCCAGGGAGCACATGAGTCACATGGTATACCAGCTGATGCAGCCCCAGGTCATCTACGATAGGTAAAAACAGCACGATCCGCCTACTACCGTGACTGGACTACCCTCCTTAGAACACGACTTTCAGCCAATCAGAAGTCGATACGATGAATATTCTAAATAAAGCTTACATACTAAATTAACTTGTTCTCGCAATCTTTAAAAATGAAGAAACGTAGCTTTTCTGACATTTATGCTCTATTTATACATCATAGAAACTGACCTATCCCCTGGCCTAGAAAAATCTGATTTTTCTGATTGGCTTGTTGTCCTGAACAATGGTAAAGTACCTCCTAGAATCTTTATCCTTGTGCTCTCCCTCTCTCTAAATGGTGTACTGTGTCATCCATGTGTTGCTGTGTGCATGTGTCCCAGCACCCTGCCCAGTCTTGACTCTCCCTACCCCATGCTGGTGTTGACTGGGCCCCAGGCTTGTGGGAAGAGAGAGCTGGCCCACAAGCTCTGCCGAGAGTTCAACGACTTCTTCGCCTACGGGTGAGTCCCAAGTGCCAAATGGTACCCTATTTCCTACATAGTAGTGCACTACTTTTGGCAAGCTGTGGCCAAACTCTGGGGGCTTGTGTGCATCCATAAAGCACACTTTTCCATATATAGTGCACTTCTTTTGGCCAGCTTGCTTCCCGGATTTTGTGCTCATTGGAATAGACTTTATCAAAGGATGCAGTTACCTTAAATATGAGAAGGCCTGGTCACAGAGGTGAAGGCTAGGGTTAGCCTAGAGGTGAAGGCTAGGGTTAGCCTAGAGGTGAAGGCTAGGGTTAGCCTAGAGGTGAAGGCTAGGGTTAGCCTAGAGGTGAAGGCTAGGGTTAGCCTAGAGGTGAAGGCTAGGGTTAGCCTAGAGGTGAAGGCTAGGGTTAGCCTAGAGGTGAAGGCTAGGGTTAGCCTAGAGGTGAAGGCTAGGGTTAGCCTAGAGGTGAAGGCTAGGGTTAGCCTAGAGGTGAAGGCTAGGGTTAGCCTAGAGGTGAAGGCTAGGGTTAGCCTAGAGGTGAAGGCTAGGGTAGAGGTGAAGGCTAGGGTAGAGGTGAAGGCTAGGGTAGAGGTGAAGGCTAGGGTAAGCCTAGAGGTGAAGGCTAGGGTTAGCCTAGAGGTGAAGGCTAGGGTTAGCCTAGAGGTGAAGGCTAGGGTTAGCCTAGAGGTGAAGGCTAGGGTTATTGTTTAGGATGGTACTAAATCTATTTCACGAGGATCCCCTCTGGTTCCCCATCCATAGATACAGGATACTTCCACACTGTTAAACCAGATGTTCAATACCTCCAACACATGAGCAATGGGGAGTGATAAATAACAAGGTTCCCCAGCATGGGCAATAGAAGAAATAAGAAGCAGTAAATAGTGGTAGAGAGCACGAACACTGGAGAGCTGGAATCAAAGGAACATCTGCTGGACATGGCTTGTCTATGGCTCTCACCTTACGCTGGTTTTAATAGAAACCTCTACACCAGGGTTCTCTATCCCTGTTCCTGGAGAGCTACCCTCCAGTTGGTATTCACTCCAACCCTGTTCCTGGAGAGCTACCCTCCTGTAGGTTTGAACCCAAACCCTGTTCCTGGAGAGCGACCCTCCAGTTGGTATTCACTCCAACCCTGTTCCTGGAGAGCTACCCTCCTGTAGGTTTGAACCCAAACCCTGTTCCTGGAGAGCGACCCTCCTGTAGGTTTTAACTCCAACACCAGTTGTAACTAACCTGATTCAGTTGATCAACCAGCTAATTATTAGAATCAGGTATGCTAGATGAGGGTTGGAGGGAAATCCTCCAGGAGGGTGGCTCTCCATGAACATGTTTGGAGAGCCCTGCTCTACACACAGACACACGCACACACACTTCCTTCTACATCCCCGAACCCAGGGGAGGTCGCCCCATCCCACCCCCACCAGCCCCTGTCCTCTCCAGAGCTAACGTAAAAAACAGTTAACATACTTACCCCTCCAAAATGACAAGAACCTGTTGATGTGGCCATGGAGTGCTCCACTTCACCTGGGTAGTGGAGTTGGTGTGTGTGTGTGTGCGCTTGTGTGCATCAAAGCGAGTGTGTGGCATGTGTCCGTCTATATGTCTAGTCTGTCCGTTCTTCTGTCTCTGTGTGTTGGAATACCATTATGATCCTTAGGAGTTTTTGATTATTTTAAATGTTGGATTATTGTGCGCTTGTTGACATTTACTGCATTGATTGATAGGAACATAAGCAGTTCGCTGCAGCCATAACACCTGCTAAACTGTGTACATGACCAATGAAGTTGAGTTGCTAGCTTGAATGTATTGCTGTATTGTCATTGGAACCATTTGTCTCTTGTTGTCACAGAACCTGCCATACCACCAGGGGTCCCTACTTTGGGGAGGAGGACGGGAGCGACTACCATTTTGTCACGGAGGAAGACTTTCAGAACATGATTCACATGGTACATGTCTGAGACTGACTATGTTGCTGTGTGATTGAGCAGAATTACTGATCAACAAAACCACCTTCCATCCATTGTTTGATTAACGTTAGCGATTCTGCCCCTCGCTTTGCTCAAACTGATCCCCTCAAACACACTGATAGTGTGTCAGTCTCAGATGAATTTAAATTCTTTCTGTTCGTAAAGATAAAATGTGAAGGTTAAACAAGCCATGGTTAGCCCTGTCCATGACACCACCACATCTTCATCGTACTTCAGAATTTAAATATACAGTGTCTTCGGAAAGTATTCAAATCCCTTGACTTTTTCCACATTTTGCTACGTTACAACCTTACAAATCCTTAGAAATCTACACACAATACCTCTATAATGACGCAGCAAAACAGGTTTTGAGAATTTTTTGCAAATGTCAACAAACAAAAAAACTTTTTTAAAGTAAGATTTACATAAATATTCAGACCCTTTGCTATGTGACTCCAAATTGAGCTCAGGTGCATCCTGTTTCCATTGATCATTCTTGAGATGTTTCTACAACTTGATTGGAGTTCACCTGTGGTAAATTCAATTGATTAGACATGATTTGGAAAGACACACACCTGGCTATATAAGGTCCCTCAGTTGACAGTGCATGTCAGAGAAAAAACTAAGCCATGATGTCGAAGGAATTGTCCGTAGAGCTCCGAAACTGAGCAATCGGGGAGAATGGCCTTGGTCAGGGAGGTGACCAAGAACCTGATGGTCTCACTGACAGAGTTCTAGAGTTCCTCTGTGGAGACAACCATCTCTTCAGCATTCCACCAATCATGCCTTTATGGTAGAGTGGCCAGACAGAAGCCACTCCTCAGTAAAAAGCACATGACAGCCCACTTTTAGTTTGCCAAAAGGCACCCAAAGACTCTCAGACCATGATAAACAAGATTATCTGAATGCCAAGCGTCATGGTTGGAGGAAACACTACGCTGAAGCATGGTGGTGGCAGCATCATGCTGTGGGGATGTTTTTCAGCGGCAGGGACCAGGAGACTATTCGGGATTGAGGCAAAGACGAACAGAGCGAAGTACAGAGAGATCCTTGATGAAAACCTGCTCAGGACCTCAGACTGGGGCGAACGTTCACCTTCCAACAGGACAATGACCCTAAGCACACAGCCTAGACAATGGAGGGGTGGCTTCGGGACAATGTCCATCCCAGCCAGAGCCCGGTCTTGAACTGAATCGAACATCTCTAGAGAGACCTGAAAATAGCTGTGCAGCAACGCTCCTCATCCAACCTGACTGAGCTTGAGAGGATCTGCAGAGAAGAATGAGAGAAACTCCCCAAATAAAGGTGTGCCAAGCTTGTAACGTCATACCCAAGAAGACTCAGGCTGTAATTGCTGCCTAAGGTGCTTCATCAAAGGGTCTGAATACTTACACTATCGTTCAAAAGTTTGGGGTCACTTAGAAATGTCCTTGTTTTTGAAAGAAAAGCAAAACAAATTGTCCATTAACATAACATCTAATTGATCAGAAATACAGTGTTGACATTTTTTATGTTGTAAATGAGTTGTAGCTGGAAAAAGCATATTTTTCTTATTTTTTTCCCTTTTTTTCCTGCATATCAACCACCACTCCAGTGTTCCAATAGCACGTTGTATTAGCTAATCCAAGTTTATCCTTTTAAAATGCTAATTGATCATTAGAAACCCCTTTTGCAATTATGTTAGCACAGCTGAAAACTGTTGTTCTGATTAAAGAAGCAATAAAACAGGCCTTCTTTAGACTAGTTGAGTATCTGGAGCATCAGCATTTGTGGGTTCGATTACAGGCTCAAAATGGCCAGAAACACAGAACTTTCTTCTGAAACTCATCAGTCTATTCTTGTTCTGAGAAATGAAGGCTCTTCCATGCAAGAAATTGCCACGAAACTGAAGATCTGGTACAACACTATGTACTACTCCCTTCACAAAACAGCGCAAACTGGCCCTAACCAGAATAGAAAGAGGAGTGGAAGGCCCTGGTGCACAACTGAGCAAGAGGACAAGTACATTAGAGTGTCTAGTTTGAGAAACAGATGCCTCACAAGTCCCTAACTGGCAGCTTCATTAAATAGTAACCGTAAAACACCAGTTTCCACGTCAACAGTGAAGAGGTGACTCTGGGATGCTGGCCTTCTAGGCAGAGTTGCAAAGACAAAGTCATATCTCAGACTGGCCAATAAAAATAAAATATTAAGATGGGCAAAAGAACACAGATACTGGACAGAGGAAGATTGTATAAAAGTGTTCGGATCTCAAAGAAGAACATTTGTGAGATGCAGAAATAATGAAAAGATGCTGGAGGAGTGATGACACCGTCTGTCAAGCATGGTGGAGGCAATGTGATGGTCTTTGACGAAAGCAAAGTTTGAAGGACACAATTATTATTTAAATTAAAAATCATTATAACCTTGTCAACGTCTTGACTATATTTCCTATTCATTTTGCAACTCATTTCATGTGTGTTTTCATGGAAAACAAGGACATTTCTACGTGACCCCAAACTTTTGAACGGTAGTGTATGTAGATGTGATATTTCAGTTGTGTTTTTTTCATACATCTGTTTTCTCTTTGTCATTATGGGGTATCGTGTGTAGATTAATTTTTAAAAAGGCTGTAACCTGACAAAACGTGGACCAAGTCAAGGGTCAGCATACTTTCCGAAGGCGCTGTTCATCCAGACAGCAATTTATTTTGTGCAAATGTGTGTAGCCCAGACTTGACAAGTCTTCTGGTTTTAAGTTTTGTAAGTAGTTCTCTTAACTCTAAAAGACAGTAAATCAATTGTTATGTCATACTCAGTTATTGGCTACTTAAATATATTTCCTTATATCTAACATTTTTGACACTTCAAAGCACAAGAGTTCTACCATATTCCCAAAGGAAGAAGTCCTAGATATCCTACACGAGGGGCCTGAGGTACTGTAGAGTACGCCTGCCCAGCCAACCGTCTTTTAACTTCAGACCCATTCATTTGTCTTCCTAAAGGGAAATATATAAGCACCATGGGGCCTTAATAAATAGAGATCTCTCTCACAGTGATATTAGGAGGAAACCCTTTGAAGTGGGGATCCTAACCATGCACACTCTAAAGTACACAGTGTCTCAGGTGAAGTGGGGATCCTAACCGTGCACACTCTAAAGTACAGAGGAAGTGTCTCAGGTGAAGTGGGGATCCTAACCGTGCACACTCTAAAGTACAGAGGAAGTGGGGATCCTAACCGTGCACACTCTAAAGTACAGAGGAAGGTGGAGACCCTTCCTCCCTTATCACATACATACATACATCACAGGCTCCCTGGATCATTCAGACCACGTCAGACCAGTTCAGATGGAGACAGAAACATACAGGGCATTCTGAAAGTATTCAGACCCCTTCACTTTCTCCACATTTTGTTACGTTACAGCCTTATTCTAAAATGGATCAAATAAATCCTCATCAATCTACACACAATGCACTGTACATCAGACTCGTATGCCCAACCCCACACACACACACACACACACACACACACACACACACACACACACACAGCAGCTCCATCCCGAAAATGTGCCTCAATCAGAAGGTCCTTGTGCTTGTTTTATTGTTCCAATTAGCCTGTCAACAGAGGAACGATAAGGGTGCTTTGTAATTTGGGCCTGATGGTTTCCAGCCCTCTAAAAGTAGGGGGTGAAGTTAAGCACCACAAGTGTCGAGCTCCTGAGGGAGTCTCTCAATAGTCAGTAGGGCACAACTTATATCAGAACATCAACTAGAAATGTGATATCTAGAATGTGGGCATGAGAGCCTTACCAATTCTATGTGTTCCATTTCTATCTGAATATTGGGGGAAGTGTAGCCTACCTTGAGAGTAGGCTACAGTCCTCAGAGCTGTCCGTAGGGTCGTAAAGCGTGATGGATCGTAACGCCGAGCGTATCGGCCCCAGGTGCAAGTAGACGAGGGGTCAAAGGGAGCGGCTGTGTGAACTACAGGGTAGCAGGGGAAGTGATGGTACCTCTGACTGCAGGGTCAGGTGTTCTCCTCACAGGTGGGGACATTATAGCTGCGGTTGTTACTCTTCTCTGGACATAGCAGGGGTCTTGAAGGACCCAGTAGGTCCATCGAAGACCACTTATAATTTTGGAATATGAATTTGACTCTTAACTAAGTAAATGTTGTACCCCACGATAGTTGACTGTCCCAACTTACAGCTTTCTGTTAACTTTTGTTTTCTTTCTTTTTGTCACCCCCCGGTCTCCCTCTCTCGGTCTCCCTCCGTCTGTCTGTCTCTCTTTCTTTCCTTCTCCCTCTCTCGGTCTTCCTCTCTCGGTCTCCCTCTCTCCCTCTCTCGGTCTCCCTCTCTCGGTCTCCCTCTCTCCCTCTCTCGGTCTCCCTCTCTCGGTCTCCCTCTCTCCCTCTCTCGGTCTCCCTCTCTCGGTCTCCCCTCTCTCCTCTCTCTCCCTCTCTCGGTCTCCCTCTCTCGGTCTCCCTCTCTCGGTCTCCCTCTCTCCCTCTCTCGGTCTCCCTCTCTCCCTCTCGGTCTCTCCTCGGTCTCCCCTCTCTCGGTCTCCCTCTCTCGGTCTCCCTCTCTCGGTCTCCCTCTCTCCTCTCTCTCGGTCTCTCCCTCTCTCGGTCTCCCTCTCTCGGTCTCCCTCTCTCCCTCTCTCGGTCTCCCTCTCTCGGTCTCCCTCTCTCGGTCTCCCTCTCTCGGTCTCTCTCCCTCTCTCGGTCTCCCTCTCTCCCTCTCTCGGTCTCCCTCTCTCGGTCTCCCTCTCTCTCCCTCTCTCGGTCTCCCTCTCTCGGTCTCTCTCCCTCTCTCGGTCTCCCTCTCCCTCTCTCGGTCTCCCTCTCTCGGTCTCCCTCTCTCGGTCTCCCTCTCTCGGTCTCCCTCTCTCCCTCTCTCGGTCTCCCTCTCTCCCTCTCTCGGTCTCCCTCTCTCCCTCTCTCGGTCTCCCTCTCTCGGTCTCCCTCTCTCGGTCTCCCTCTCTCGGTCTCCCTCTCTCGGTCTCCCTCTCTCGGTCTCCCTCTCTCGGTCTCCCTCTCTCGGTCTCCCTCTCTCGGTCTCCCTCTCTCCCTCTCTCGGTCTCCCTCTCTCGGTCTCCCTCTCTCCCTCTCTCGGTCTCCCCTCTCGGTCTCCCTCTCTCGGTCTCCCTCTCTCCCTCTCTCGGTCTCCCTCTCTCGGTCTCCCTCTCTCCCTCTCTCGGTCTCCCTCTCTCGGTCTCCCTCTCTCGGTCTCCCTCTCTCCCTCTCTCGGTCTCCCTCTCTCGGTCTCCCTCTCTCCCTCTCTCGGTCTCCCTCTCTCGGTCTCCCTCTCTCGGTCTTCCCTCTCTCGGTCTCCCTCTCTCCCTCTCTCGGTCTCCCTCTCTCGGTCTCCCTCTCTCGGTCTCCCTCTCTCGGTCTCCCTCTCTCCCTCTCTCGGTCTCCCTCTCTCTCCCTCTCTCGGTCTCCCTCTCTCGGTCTCCCTCTCTCGTCTCCCTCTCTCCCTCTCTCGGTCTCCCTCTCTCGGTCTCCCTCTCTCGGTCTCCCTCTCTCCCTCTCTCGGTCTCCCTCTCTCGGTCTCCCTCTCTCCCTCTCTCGGTCTCCCTCTCTCGGTCTCTCTCTCTCTCTCTCTCTCTCTCGGTCTCCCTCTCTCGGTCTCCCTCTCTCCCCTCTCGGTCTCCCTCTCTCGGTCTCCCCCTCTCTCCCTCTCTCGGTCTCCCTCTCCGGTCTCTCTCCCGGTCTCCCTCGGTCTCCCTCTCTTCCTCTCTCGGTCTCCCTCTCTCCCCTCTCGGTCTCCCTCTCTCGGTCTCCCTCTCTCCCTCTCTCGGTCTCCCTCTCTCGGTCTCCCTCTCTCGGTCTCCCTCTCTCGGTCTCCCTCTCTCGGTCTCCTCTCTCGGTCTCCCTCTCTCGGTCTCCCTCTCTCGGTCTCCCTCTCTCGGTCTCTCCCTCTCTCGGTCTCCCTCTCTCCTCTCTCGGTCTCCCTCTCTCGGTCTCCCTCTCTCGGTCTCTCTCTCCCTCTCTCGGTCTCCCTCTCTCGGTCTCGGTCTCCCTCTCTCGGTCTCCCCTCTCTCTCGGTCTCCCTCTCTCGGTCTCTCTCTCGGTCTCTCTCTCGGTCTCTCCCTCTCTCGGTCTCCCTCTCTCGGTCTCCCTCTCTCGGTCTCCCTCTCTCGGTCTCCCTCTCTCGGTCTCCCTCTCTCTCCTCTCTCGGTCTCCCTCTCTCCCTCTCTCGGTCTCCCTCTCTCCCTCTCTCGGTCTCTCTCTCTCCCTCTCTCGGTCTCCTCTCTCCTCTCTCCCTCTCTCGGTCTCCCTCTCTCGGTCTCCCCTCTCTCTCCCTCTCTCGGTCTCCCTCTCTCTCTCCCTCTCTCGGTCTCCCTCTCTCGGTCTCCCCTCTCTCTCCCTCTCTCGGTCTCCCTCTCTCCCTCTCTCGGTCTCCCTCTCTCGGTCTCCCCTCTCTCTCCCCTCTCTCGTCTCCCTCTCTCCTCTCTCGGTCTCCCTCTCTCGGTCTCCCTCTCTCCCTCTCTCGGTCTCCCTCTCTCGGTCTCCCTCTCTCCCTCTCTCGGTCTCCCTCTCTCGGTCTCCCCCTCTCGGTCTCCCTCTCTCGGTCTCCCTCTCTCGGTCTCCTCTCTCTCCCTCTCTCGGTCTCTCTCTCTCTCGGTCTCTCTCGGTCTCCCTCTCTCCCTCCTCTCTCGGTCTCCCTCTCTCGGTCTCCCTCTCTCGGTCTCTCGGTCTCCCTCTCTCGGTCTCCCTCTCTCTCGGTCTCCCTCTCCCTCTCTCCTCGGTCTCCCCTCGGTCTCCCTCTCTCGGTCTCCCTCTCTCTCCCTCTCTCGGTCTCCCTCTCTCCTCTCTCGGTCTCCCTCTCTCCCTCTCTCGGTCTCCCTCTCTCGGTCTCCCCCTCTCTCGGTCTCCCTCTCTCCCTCTCTCTCTCGGTCTCTCTCTCTCGGTCTCCCTCTCTCGGTCTCCCTCTCTCGGTCTCCCTCTCTCGGTCTCCCTCTCTCCGTCTGTCTGTCTCTCTTTCTTTCCTTCTCCCTCTGCTCTTCCATTGTCTGTCTTCAGGGTAAATTCCTCCAGACGATGCAGTATGCGGGCCACTGGTATGGTCTGTCTCGTGAGGCCATAGAAGACGTGGCCAGGGAGGGCCTGGCCTGCTGTGTGCACATGGAGCTGGAGGTGGGCGTCAACACACACATTCACATAGCAGCAGGAAATTGAAAGGCTCATTTTGTGTATACTGTTCTCCCAGGGCGTGTTCAGTCTGAAGAACAGCCACTTTGAGCCGCGTTACGTCCTGATGATCCCCACAGACAAGGAGCAGTACGGCAGGCGGCTGAGGACCAGAGCTCTGTACACCCAGACCCAGATAGATACGGCTGTAGCCCGCGTGGATACATACGTCCTGATCAACAGAGAGCGCCCAGGCTTCTTCGATAACGTCATCCCCTGTGGTACGTAGCTGATGATGATGCAGACCAGTATATAGAATATAGATATATAGGTATGCAGTCCCTTCAGAAAGTATTCATACCCCTTGACTTATTCCACATTTTGTTGTGTTACAACCTGAATTCAAAATGGATTAAATGTGTTGTTTTTTTACACACAATACCCCTTAATGACAAAGTCAAAACGTGTTTTTAGAAATGTGATTATGAAATATAGAAATATCTAATTTACACAAGTATTCATACCCCTGAGTCAATACATGTTAGAATCACCTTTGGCAGTGATTACAGCTGTGAGTCTTTCTGGGTTAGTCTCTAAGCTTTGCACACCTGGATTGTACAATATTTACACATTATAAATTCTTCAAACTGAAAGTTGGTTTCTGATCATTGCTTGACAGCCATTTTCAAGTCTTGCCATAGATTTTCAAGCCGATTGAGGTGAAAACTGTAACTAGGCGACTCAGGTACACACACCCCTTGACCTTTTCCACGTTTTGTTGTGTCACAACACAACTAATTGGCAAAAACGCATTAAGAAGGAATGAAATTCCACAACAAGTTCTACAACTGTCCAGTGAAAATCTTATTTTTAAAAGTTCATGTTCTCTTACCCAAATAATGTTGTTGGCGTGTCCTTTATTCGTATTTGTGTCCAAAGCATAAATTAGAGAGAAGAAACCCCCCGCCTCAAACTTGTATCTCAAACAGACCATTTAAAAAATGCTTGCTATTTACTTACCGGTTAATATAGCCAATCAGCGGCCTACTCGCCTGAATATATATGCCCACACCATTCCAAACCAGAAAATCTGCTTTTTAACATACTTAATTACCATATTTTGGAAGGAAAACTATTTCACGCATATTGTAATAAATTATAGGTCATATTTCTGCGAGATCTGGAAACGCTGGACCGTTACTTTAAGAGATTTATCTAAATAATCTAAAGTCTGGCGAGGGACACGTGTGTGTGTGTGTGTGTGTGTGTGTGTGTGTGTGTGTGTGTGTGTGTGGACACGACCGGGATGCGAAGAAAGATACGCAGACTTGCTGTACAAATGTATGGAGATTGTTTTAATGTGTGTGTGTGTGTGTGTGTGTGTGTGTGTGTGTGTGTGTGTGTGTGTGTGTGTGTGTGTGTGTGTGTGTGTGTGTGTGTGTGTGTGTGTGTGTGTGTGTGTTCAGATGAGCCAGTGGAGGCATACAGAACCCTGAGGCAGGTGGTGAAGGACTATCTGGGAGTGGAGGAGCAGGAAGGAGAGGACCAGAGCACCACCACAGGTAGGTGTTTGTGTGCATTACAGCACATATATGTGCGATCAAGTGTGTCATTAACGTGTCAGCATCTGTGACAGAGTTGAAGAGGGACTCCCTAGTGGACGAGGCGTCCCCAGCCGCCTCCACCAGAACAGAGACAGTCTTTATGTCTCACTCCGCTCCAGACATGGACCCCTCAGACCACAACTGTAGGAAGTACTACAACAAGGTCCAGGCCCAGCTCACCCCACAGAAGACCTCAGCAGTGAGTCACAACACCCACACACACACGTCAGTAGTCACCAAGCCTGCACCTGGTCAACTATGGTATTCAGGCTTTTGTTTCAGCCCAGCACTAATTTGTCTAATTCAACCAATCAAGGTCTTGGTGAGCAGTTGATTAGTTGGATCTGACTGATCCAGTCCCGAGGAACCAGGTGTGTGCTCTCTCTGGCCAAACATTGATTAATCAACGTAGTGTCAGGAAAAAAGAGAATACAGCTGGACTGTATCCCTGGAGGACAGGAGTCGTACACCTAGGGTCAGTACGGCAGGGTATATTACAGGTAGTTTGGCAACCCTAGGTGAACCCCCTGTACCAAGTCTGTCTGCCTTGTGCTGTTGATCACAGTGATCTAGATCAGAGATACTCAACTCTGACCCCACGAGGTCCGGAGCCTGCTGTTTTTCTCTTCTTCCTGATCATTAATTCCTCACACCTGGTGTCCCAGGTCAAAATCAGTCCCTGATTAGAGGGGAACAATGTCAAACTGCAGTGGAACTGGCTTTGAGGTCCAGAGTTGAGTTTGAGGGATCGAGCCCAATCATCTGACTGATTGATATCAGGGTTGTTATTGCTGAGCTAGATAACCTTATTCATCCACGCCAGCATCATGTTTAAATACTGTATCTCTCTCTCTGGGCCGTAGGAGCTGGCCTCCATCCACAGATACAGCATCATGTTTAAATACTGTATCTCTCTCTCTGGGCCGTAGGAGCTGGCCTCCATCCACAGATACAGCGTCATGTTTAAATACTGTATCTCTCTCTCTGGGTCGTAGGAGCTGGCCTCTATCCACAGATACAGCATCATGTTTAAATACTGTATCTCTCTCTGGTCCGTAGGAGCTGGCCTCCATCCACAGATACAGCGTCATGTTTAAATACTGTATCTCTCTCTGGGCCGTAGGAGCTGGCCTCCTATCCACAGATACAGCGTCATGTTTAAATACTGTATCTCTCTCTCTGGGCCGTAGGAGCTGGCCTCCATCCACAGATACAGCGTCATGTTTAAATACTGTATCTCTCTCTCTGGGCCGTACAGGAGCTGGGCCTCTCCATCCACAGATACAGCGTCATGTTTAAATACTGTATCTCTCTCTGGGCCGTAGGAGCTGGCCTCCATCCACAGATACAGCGTCATGTTTAAATACTGTATATCTCTCTCTGGGCCGTAGGAGCTGGCCTCCATCCACAGATACAGCGTCATGTTTAAATACTGTATCTCTCTCTGGGCCGTAGGAGCTGGCCTCTATCCACAGATACAGCGTCATGTTTAAATACTGTATCTCTCTCTCTGGGCCGTAGGAGCTGGCCTCTATCCACAGATACAGCGTCATGTTTAAATACTGTATCTCTCTCTCTGGGCCGTAGGAGCTGGCCTCCATCCACAGATACAGCGTCATGTTTAAATACTGTATCTCTCTCTCTGGTCCGTAGGAGCTGGCCTCCATCCACAGATACAGCGTCATGTTTAAATACTGTATCTCTCTCTCTGGGCCGTAGGAGCTGGCCTCCATCCACAGATACAGCGTCATGTTTAAATACTGTATCTCTCTCTGGGCCGTAGGAGCTGGCCTCCATCCACAGATACAGCGTCATGTTTAAATACTGTATCTCTCTCTGGGCCGTAGGAGCTGGCCTCCATCCACAGATACAGCGTCATGTTTAAATACTGTATCTCTCTCTCTGGGCCGTAGGAGCTGGCCTCCATCCACAGATACAGCGTCATGTTTAAATACTGTATCTCTCTCTGGGCCATAGGAGATGGCCTCCATCCACAGATACAGCGTCATGTTTAAATACTGTATCTCTCTCTGGGCCATAGGAGATGGCCTCCATCCACAGACGGCAGCAGCTGGTCAGAGAGGCTCTGATGGGGAAGAGTCCCAAAGCCTACACCCAGCTCTTCAAGAGGTACACTATACCCTACCACTCAGACTTGATTGGAGTGTACACTTCAAATCAACAGCTATTCTAGGCATCAACAGCCTCTCTTGTTGTCATGATTGGCCACATTTGACCCTGATGTTGAAGTGGCAAGTTACAAGGTCATGTGGTAGAATGGTGTTGTATTGCATGCCAGCAGCAGAGGGAGCTAGAGAGGTCATGGTGAAAAGTGTGTGTGTGTGTGTGTGTGTGTGTGTGTGTGTGTGTGTGTGTGTGTGTGTTTTAGGAGTAAAGATCACCCCCGCTGCCATTCACACTCTAGCTGACAGGAGATATACTCTATGTCAATTTCTGCATAATGTCTCTTGTTTTTATTTTGATTTTCCCTTTATTTAACCAGGCAAGTCAGTTAAGAACAAATTCTTATTATCAATGACAGCCTAGGAACAGTGGGTTAACTGCCTGTTCAGGGGCAGAACGACAGATTTGTACCTTGTCAGCTCGGGGGTTTGAACTCACAACCTTCCGGTTACTAGTCCAACGCTCTAACCACTAGGCTACCCTGCTGAGAATGTGTTTTCAGATGCATGTTGGGTAGGATGGTCACCTTCAGAACAATACCAACTATGTGTGTTTATATTTTATGTGTGAGAAACGCATACAAGCATCTGTTGAGATTTAAGGAAGTCAGCGATGCACGGTGTAAACAGCAATATCAGGCCGACTTCTGCAACAACTAAGAGTATGAATCACAGGGCTCCATAGCTATCATGTTGCGTGAAGCTGTGCACATGAACAGATGTTTATTGTGAGTGCTACGTCTAGCATCGCGCTCCGCTGCAATACCCTGCTGCTCCTGGCAACCTCATCACTGAGGCTGAGTTTAAAGTGATTTCATATCAGATGTTGTTTAGGTCTAACGAACCTCTGCATATCACCAATGTGTTGCAGCTACAATCTCTTACCAAGCTTGTGATTCTATCATGTTGACACTATCATGTTATGACATGTTATGTGTAAGGTTTATGTATGTGTGTGTGTGTGTGTGTGTGTGTGTGTGTGTGTGTCTCCCAGGTGTGTTCACACAGCTCCATCATCATTGGCCTCTCAGATGCAGCAGGACCCCACCCTCTCATCCCCCATGATGCCTAGAGCCAGCCATGACAGACAACACAACCACTCAGAGAATAGCAGGTCTGTACCCAACACACACACACTATTATAGTCTCAACTTGTATAGTCTCAACTATATCCACTGCTGTTGTATTTGTATAGTATAGTCCCCTAGGGGACTACCATCCACTGTAATGCTGAACTTTATTATTTTCCAACAGACTGAAACGTTCCAATCTATCTTATTATGATTGATCAAGAGCAGTGCACACACTTGTGTTAGCATTCACTGGCTGACCTTATGTAGTAGTATTCACTGGCTAACCTTATGTACTAGTATTCACTGGCTGACCTTATGTAGTAGTATTCACTGGCTAACCTTATGTACTAGTATTCACTGGCTGACCTTATGTACTAGTATTCACTGGCTGACCTTATGTACAAGTATTCACTGGCTGACCTTATGTACTAGTATTCACTGGCTGACCTTATGAGTAGTATTCTTATGTACTAGTATTCACTGGCTGACCTTATGTACTAGTATTCACTGGCTGACCTTATGTACTAGTATTCACTGGCCGACTTTATGTACTAGTATTCACTCCTGACTTATGTATTCACTGACTAACCTTATGTACTAGTATCCACTGGCTGACCTTATGTACTAGTATTCACTGGCTGACCTTATGTACTAGTATTCACTGGCTGACCTTATGTACAGTAGTATTCACTGGCTGACCTTATGCACTAGTATTCACTGGCTGACCTTATGCACTAGTATTCACTGGCTGACCTTATGCACTAGTATTCACTGGCTGACCTTATGTACTAGTATTCACTGGCTGACCTTATGCACTAGTATTCACTGGCTGACCTTATGTACTAGTATTCACTGGCTGACCTTATGCACTAGTATTCACTGGCTGACCTTATGTACTAGTATTCACTGGCTGACCTTATGTACTAGTATTCACTGGCTGACCTTATGTACTAGTATTCACTGGCTGACCTTATGTACTAGTATTCACTGGCTGACCTTATGTACTAGTATTCACTGGCTGACCTTATGTACTAGTATTCACTGGCTGACCTTATGTACTAGTATTCACTGGCTGACCTTATGCACTAGTATTCACTGGCTGACCTTATGTACTAGTATTCACTGGCTGACCTTATGCACTAGTATTCACTGGCTGACCTTATGTGTTCAAGAGCTTCTTCTTTACTGAGTTCTCAGGTAACACCTCCACACCATCTGGGGACAAGTCTCTATACACCTCAACATTGATGGATATCTGTCCCTGCTAATGCCTCCTCCCTGTGCTCACTGGAATAACCATAAACACAGCTTACGACTTACACCGGTGAAATAAGCATTTCTATGTATACAGCAGGTCTGAGAGCTGAAGGTCATTTGTTAACGTAGAACCAACAGGGAGTATAGGTTTAAGGGAGGGAGGGAGGTTTAAGTCAGCAAATTACTGCCACCAAGTGATTTCCTTACCTATTTTCTTGTGACCTGTAAAGTAGTGTTGTTATGCTCCTGATTTAGTTGAAATAGCTGTGCCATTCCAGCAACTCTATTTTACTTTAATTATTGATTGAATAGATCTTTCTAAAATCCTCCTCATTGGCTTTGGATTTAAGTATAGGCGTGGGAGGTGTTTTAGAATGTCCTTGGTCGGTCAGTTATTCATAGCAACCAATCCATTAAGATGGAAGATGTTCAACAGAATGATGTCTGAACCCATCCCATGGCAAAGTCCATGGAATGACATACCTAATGACATACATTTTTGTATCAATCTACACACAATACCCCATCAAAAAAACGAATTGACATTTTAGCTTATTTATAAAAATTTAAAAACATACCTTATTTACATAAGTATTCAGACCCTTCGCTATGAGACTCATAATTGAACTCCTTGATGTTTTTACAACTTGATTGGAGTCCACCTGGGGTCAATTTAATTCATTGGACATGATTTGGAAAAGCACACATCTATATACAGTAATGTCCCACAGTTGACAGGGCATGTCAGAGCAAAAACTATGCCATGGAAGAGCTCCGAGACGAGGCACAGATCTGGAGAAGGGTACCAGAACATGTCTGCAGCATTGAAGGTCCCCAAGAATGCAGTGGCCTCCATCATTCTTAAATGGAAGAAGTTTGGAACCACCAAGACTCTCTTCCTAGAGCTGGCTGGATCGAGGCAAAGATGAACAGAGCAAAGTACAGAGAGATCCTTGATGAAACCCTGCTCCAGAGCTCTCAGGACCTCAGACAGGGGCGAACGTTCACCTTCCAACAGGACAACGACCCTAAGCACACAGCCAAGACAATGCAGGAGTGGCTTCGGGGCAAGTCTCCGAATGTCCTTGAGTGGTCCAACCAGAGCCCAAACTTGACCTGAAAATATCTGTGCAGCAACGCTCCCCATCCAGCCTGACAAAGCTTGAGAGGATCTGCAGAGAAGAATGGGAGAAACTCCCCAAATACAGGTGTGCCAAGCTTGTAGCGTCATACCCAAGAGGTAATCGCTGCCAAAGGTGCTTCAACAAAGTACTGAGTAAAGGGTCTGGAATAGTTCATGTGATATTTTAAAATTAGCAAAAATGTCCAAAAAACTGTTTTTGCTTTGTCATTATGGGGTAATGTGTGTAGATTGATGAGGAAAATAAATATTTAATAACATTTAGAATAAGGCTTTAACATAACAAAATGTGGAAGAATTCAAGGGGTCTGAATACTTTCTGAATGCACTGTACCTAATGACATAACCTCCATTAATTGGTACAAATTTAACCCAGTTTTCATGGTTATAAAAGATCTGGAAGTCTACATGCTTGGGCCAATTTGCCTTCAACACAGACTGTCTGATACCACCTGTATGGGATATGTTTTACCTGTCTCTCTCTATGGGACATATTTGAGGGAGGAGTGTCTTATGGCTGATTGGCGCTTTCCATCACTTTCTCTCCTCCTCAAGTATCTGGTTTCACAACAGAATATGTTCCTGACAGCCCTTTGAGAAGGAGGGGTTGTGTCAGTGTGAGACTAGACTGGGACAGAGCCAACCTGCCAATGAGACTTTAATACTGTGTGTCAGGTTTCTACCAGTCTACCTACTGTAACACTAATGTACATACACACACTTGGCAGCTCCATTGCTTTCTCCTTTTCACTTGTCTTTATTATTTATCTGTGTCGGGCTGTCTGTCTGTCTGTCTCTCTCTCTTTCTCTCTGTTTTACTCTCTCTGTTTTACTCTCTCTGGCTCTCACTCTCTTTCTCTGTTTCTCTCTCTCTCTCTCTCTGTCTTACTCTCTCTGTCTCTCTCTGTCTCTGTTTTACTCTCTCTCTCTGTTTTACTCTGTCTCTGTTTTACTCTCTCTCTCTCTCTCTCTCTCTCTCTCTCTCTCTCTCTCTCTCTCTCTTACCCTGTCTCTCTCTGTCTTACTCTCTCTGTCTCTCTCTCTCTGTCTCTCTCTGTCTCTGTTTTACTCTCTCTCTCTTTCTGTTTTACTCTCTCTCTCTGTCTTACTCTCTCTGTCTCTCTCTGTCTCTGTTTTACTCTCTCTCTCTGTTTTACTCTGTCTCTGTTTTACTCTCTCTCTCTCTCTCTCTCTCTCTCTCTCTCTCTCTCTTACCCTGTCTCTGTCTCTCTCTTACCCTGTCTCTCTCTCCCCCTTGGTATCAGCTCTGATGACTCCCGTGCTAGTTCTGGCCTGTCCATTCCCAGCTCAGCAGGGGCCTTCTCAGAGACAGCAGGACCAGCCGGGTGTTCAGACCTGGGCTTGGACACCACCGTGGAGCCCCTGGATGTCTCCTCTCTGGGACACAACCTGGACATGCTGAAAGGTGACTTACCCTAGCTCAATCTCCTCTCGTTTTGACCAATGACGGGCTCCCTCTCTGTATCTCTCTCTGTCTCTGCCTTTCTACATGTCTCTCTCTCTCTAGCAGGTGGACATTTTGTCATGACACTTATTCCTCTACCTCATAGAACTGTGTTGGCTAGTCATCAATCTCTTTCTCTCTGATCCCTCAATACTTTGTCGTGTGATTCTCTTGTTTTAGATGTATGATAATCTACAGTTGAAGTCGGAAGTCTACATACACTTAGGTTGGAGACATTAAAACTAGGTTTTCAACCACTCCACAAATTCCTTGTTAAGAAAACTATAGTTTTGGCAAGTCGGTTAGGACATCTACTTTGTGCATGACAGGTAATTTTCCCAACAGTTGTTTACAGACAGATTATTTCACTTATAATTCACAAAAAGTTTACATACACTAAGTTGACTGTGCATTTAAACAGCTTGGAAAATTACAGAAAATGATGTCATGGCTTTAGAAGCTTCTGATTGGCTAATTTACAGCATTTGAGTCAATTGGAGGTGTACCTGTGGATGTATTTCAAGGCTGTCACACCCTGATCTGAGTATTCTTTGTTTTCTTTATTGTTTTGGTTAGGTCAGGGTGTGACATGGGGGATTTATGTGTTTTTGTACTGTCTAGGGGTTTTGTAGGTTTTTGGGGTTGTTTACTATCTAGGTGTTTATATATGTCTATGGTTGCCTAGATTGGTTCTCAATTAGAGGCAGGTGTGTATCGTTGTCTCTGATTGGGAACCATATTTAGGCAGCTATCTTCTTTGGGTATTTTGTGGGTTATTGTCTGTCTAGTTGCCTGTGTCTGCACGTTTGTAGTACAGCTTCACGTTCGTTTTGTTGTTTTTTGTAGTTTGTGTAGTGTCCGTCTTCATTCAAATATAATATGTATTCAATTCACGCTGCGCTTTGGTCTCCTCTTTACGACGAATGTGACAAAGGCCTACCTTCAAACTCAGTGCCTCTTTGCTTGACATCATGGGAAAATCAAAAGAAATCAGCCAAGACCTCAGATAAAAATTGTAGACCTCCAGAAGTCTGGTTCATCCTCGGGAGAAATTTCCAAACACCTGAAGGTACCACGTTTATCTGTACAAACAATAGTACGCAAGTTTAAACACCATTGGACCACGCAGTCGTCATACCGCTCAGGAAGGAGACACGTTCTGTTTCCTAGAAATGCGAAAAATGCAAATCAATCCCAGAACAACAGCAAAGGACCTTGTGAAGATGCTGCAGGAAAGGTACAAAAGTAGCTATATCTTTGTGATGGAGTGACCATCACAAAGCCCTGACCTCAATCCTATAGAACATTTGTGGGCAGAACTGAAAAGGTTTGTGCAAGCAAGAAGGCCTACAAACCTGACTCAGTTACACCAGCTTTGTCAGGAGGAATGGGACAAAATTCACCCAACTTATTGTGGGAAGCTTGTGGAAGGCTACCCGAAACGTTTGACCCAAGTTAAACCATTTAAAGGCAATGCTACCAAATACTAATTGAGTATGTAAACTTCTGACCCACTGGGAATGTGATGAAAGAAATAAAAAAGAAATAATTATCTCTACTATTATTCTGACGTTTCACATTCTTAAAATAAAATGGTGATCCTAACTGACCTTAGACAGGGAATTTTTACTAGGATTAAATGTCAGGAATTGTGAAAAACTGAGTTTAAATGTATTTGGCTGAGGTGTATGTAAACTTCCGACTTTAACTGTATATCTCCTCCCTAGATATACCAGTTATGGATCCTCTGTATATATGAAAGCACACATCTTTCCAACTATTAGTAACTCATTGGTTGTGTACTTGTATCTCCCCCAGATCAAGTAGAATCTGGCCACACTCCTGACGCCCCTCGCCCCGGCTCCGAGCTCCTCTCTCCGGGCGCCACCGCCACCATGGCACGCCCAGGCTCCAACGCCAAACCCATCCTGCCACCTATCCTGTCGGGACGCAAAACCCCCGGACCCAGCCCTAAGCCCCAAACCCTGAGACAGGAGGGAGATGAGGAGTGAAGAGGTGCAGGAGAGAGGTAGAGGAGAAGTGAAGAGGTACAGGAGAGAGGAAGAGGAGTGAAGAGGAAGAGGAGGAGTGAAGAGGTACGAGAGAGAGAGGAAGAGGTACAGGAGAGGAGGAGTGAAGAGATACAGGAGAGAGAGAGAGAGAGAGAGAGAGAGGAGGAGGTGTGAAGAGGTACAGGAGAGAGGAAGAGGAGGAGTGAAGAGGTACAGGAGAGAGGTAGAGGAGTGAAGAGGTACAGGAGAGAGGTAGAGGAGGAGTGAAGAGGTACAGGAGAGAGGAAGATGAGGAGTGAAGAGGTATATGAGAGAGGAGGAGGAGTGAAGAGGTATATGAGAGAGGAAGAGGAGGAGGTGTGAAGAGGTACAGGAGAGAGGAAGAGGAGGAGTGAAGAGGTACAGGAGAGAGGAAGATGAGGAGTGAAGAGGTATATGAGAGAGGAGGAGGAGTGAAGAGGTATATGAGAGAGGAAGAGGAGGAGGTGTGAAGAGGTACAGGAGAGAGGAAGAGGAGGAGTGAAGAGGTACAGGAGAGAGGTAGAGGAGGAGTGAAGAGGTACAGGAGAGAGGAAGATGAGGAGTGAAGAGGTATATGAGAGAGGAGGAGGAGTGAAGAGGTACAGAAGAGAGGAAGATGAGGAGTGAAGAGGTACTGGAGAGAGGTAGAGGAGGAGTGAAGAGGTACAGGAGAGAGGAAGATGAGGAGTGAAGTGGTACAGAAGAGAGGAAGATGAGGATGAGTGAAGAGGAAGAGGAGGAGTGAAGAGGTATATGAGAGAGGAAGAGGAGGAGTGAAGAGGTACAGAAGAGAGGAAGAGGAGGAGTGAAGAGCTACAGAAGAGAGGAAGAGGAGGAGTGAAGAGCTACAGAAGAGAGGAAGAGGAGTGAAGAGCTACAGAAGAGAGGAAGAGGAGGAGTGAAGAGGTACAGAAGAGAGGAAGATGAGGAGTGAAGAGGTACATGAGAGAGGAGGAGGAGTGAAGAGGTACAGAAGAGAGGTAGAGGAGGAGTGAAGAGGTACATGAGAGAGGAAGAGGAGGAGTGAGGAGCGTAGGAGAGAGGAAGAGGAGGAGTGAAGAGGTACAGGAGAGAGGAAGAGGTACAGAAGAGAGGAAGAGGAGGAGTGAGGAGGTACAGGAGAGAGGGAGGGACAAGTAGATGCTCTTTCAAGAGTTAAAAGGTCACACAGAATGAACAATGATGAACACATTCACCTGTCTTTTCTGAATAAAGACGTACCTGTGTGTTAGCTGGTCCAGATGGAGTCATTCATTTACTAATAATATAGTCACAGGATCGAATAATTAGAATGTAAGGACATTACACCAAATATAATGATTCCCTGCTTCAACTTGACTCAAACCGAAACATACATTATAATACATTTAGTCAATGACATGTGCCAAACTCTTGACTTCTCAGTCTAGCTATTGGGCTCCCGAGTGGCGCAGCGATCACTGCATCTCAGTGCTAGAGGCGTCACTACAGACCCAGGTTCGATTCCAGGCTTTATCACAACCTGCCGTGATGGGAGCCCCATAGGGTGGCGCACCATTGGCCCAGCGTCGTTAGGGTTTGGCCGGAGTAGGCCATCATTTTAAGTAAGAATTTGTTCTTAACTGTCTTGCCTAGTTAAATTAAGGTTTAATAAATAAAATATTGACTATACAATATATTGTTGTTGCTATAACCTGTACTGCAATGCAGAAAGATATCCTGGACAGTCACCCATTAATAAAGATGATTACAGTATAATAAGAAAGATAATTGAGCCGTTCTTCAATCGCTGCCAAAGGGTGAGTTATCTGTGTTCTGTTGTAGGGCTGGGTATCTACTGTATAAGGGTGAGTTATCTGTGTTCTGTTGTAGGGCAGGGCTGGGTATTTACTGTATAAGGGTGAGTTATCTGTGTTCTGTTGTAGGGCAGGGCTGGGTATCTACTGTATAAGGGTGAGTTATCTGTGTGTTCTGTTGCAGGGCTGGGTATCTACTGTATAAGGGTGAGTTATCTGTGTGTTCTGTTGTAGGGCAGGGTATCTACTGTATAAGGGTGAGTTATCTGTGTGTTCTGTTGTAGGGCTGGGTATCTACTGTATAAGGGTGAGTTATCTGTGTGTTCTGTTGCAGGGCAGGGTATCTACTGTATAAGGGTGAGTTATCTGTGTGTTCTGTTGTAGGGCAGGGTATCTACTGTATAAGGGTGAGTTATCTGTGTGTTCTGTTGCAGGGCTGGGTATTTACTGTATAAGGGTGAGTTATCTGTGTGTTCTGTTGCAGGGCTGGGTATTTACTGTATAAGGGTGAGTTATCTGTGTGTTCTGTTGTAGGGCAGGGCTGGGTATTTACTGTATAAGGGTGAGTTATCTGTGTTCTGTTGTAGGGCAGGGGGTATCTACTGTATAAGGGTGAGTTATCTGTGTGTTCTGTTGTAGGGCAGGGCTGGGTATTTACTGTATAGGGTGAGTTATCTGTGTGTTCTGTGGTAGGGTTCAGGGCTGGGTATCTACTGTATAAGGGTGAGTTATCTGTGTGTTCTGTGGTAGGGCAGGGCTGGGTATTTACTGTATAAGGGTGAGTTATCTGTGTGTTCTGTTGTAGGGCAGGGCTGGGTATCTACTGTATAAGGGTGAGTTATCTGTGTGTTCTGTGGTAGGGCAGGGCTGGGTATTTACTGTATAAGGGTGAGTTATCTGTGTGTTCTGTTGTAGGGCAGGGCTGGGTATTTACTGTATAAGGGTGAGTTATCTGTGTGTTCTGTTGTAGGGCAGGGCTGGGTATTTACTGTATAAGGGTGAGTTATCTGTGTGTTCTGTTGTAGGGCAGGGCTGGGTATTTACTGTATACGGGTGAGTTATCTGTGTGTTCTGTGGTAGGGCAGGGCTGGGTACTACTGTATAAGGGTGAGTTATCTGTGTGTTCTGTTGTAGGGCTGGGTATCTACTGTATAAGGGTGAGTTATCTGTGTGTTCTGTTGTAGGGCAGGGTATTTACTGTATAAGGGTGAGTTATCTGTGTTCTGTTGCAGGGCAGGGTATCTACTGTATAAGGGTGAGTTATCTGTGTGTTCTGTTGCAGGGCAGGGTATCTACTGTATAAGGGTGAGTTATCTGTGTTCTGTTGTAGGGCAGGGCTGGGTATCTACTGTATAAGGGTGAGTTATCTGTGTTCTGTTGTAGGGCTGGCTATCTACTGTATAAGGGTGAGTTATCTGTGTGTTCTGTTGTAGGGCAGGGCTGGCTATCTACTGTATAAGGGTGAGTTATCTGTGTTCTGTTGCAGGGCAGGGCTGGGTATCTACTGTATAAGGGTGAGTTATCTGTGTTCTGTTGTAGGGCAGGGCTGGGTATCTACTGTATAAGGGTGAGTTATCTGTGTGCTCTGTTGCAGGGCTGGGTATCTACTGTAAAAGGGTGAGTTATCTGTGTGTTCTGTTGCAGGGCTGGGTATCTACTGTATAAGGGTGAGTTATCTGTGTTCTGTTGCAGGGCAGGGTATCTACTGTATAAGGGTGAGTTATCTGTGTTCTGTTGCAGGGCTGGGTATCTACTGTATAAGGGTGAGTTATCTGTGTGTTCTGTTGTAGGGCAGGGTATCTACTGTATAATATGCCTTAAGGTTCCCACTGTAGTAGAGAGCTGATTCACCTAACCTAGCCATGCGTAGATGCAGCCCCTTCACACACCAGAGGTCTTTCCTTCATGTTATCTCTTAGTCCTTCATCTAGTATCACCACATTCAGAGTAGTGATATGGGATCATTTCCCCTTGTGCAGAGGTGATTAGAACTCTGACTGTAATAATCTCATCACATTGAAAATGCTGCTATTATCTGGTCTTTTATGTGTCTGTTGTCAGGGCGATAAGCAGTTCATCACTGACTCTGTATCTCTTTTTAGAAGAAATCATATTCCAAGACATTTGAAGAGATAGATGGGTATTAAACTGCAAACTGTCGAATCTTGTATCTATACTTTCCTCTTAGCTGGATCTTTATTCCTTTCCTTCTTTATATATGTGTGTGTGTGTGTGTGTGTGTGTGTGTGTGTGTGTGTGTGTGTGTGTGCGTGTGTGTGTGTGTGTGTGTGTGTGTGTGCGTGTGTGTGTGTGTGTGTGTGTGTGCGTGTGTGCGTGCATACACACCTGGCCATCCATCACTGTGTTTCCAGATGTTGCAACCTTCTAATAATTCAGGGGCAGTTTCAGACAAGACAGCCACAATGCCTCAGGCCCCGGGCCTATCACCTACTTAAAGAGACTGTCTTCTCTCCCTAAACCAACACATGATCTTCCTCTTTTGAAGTACACCACACCATATGGCTAGATGTTCAGTTCATCAATGCCAATGCTCCCAGCCGATACTGATATCTGTTGTCATCGCGTGTCATGTAGCTGCCTGAGATGTTTCCCTTCCTCTATAACAGTCTGTCTGCCTGTATGTCAGTCTGCATGTCAGTCAGTGTATCTGTACGTCTGTTTTTCTGTCTGCCTCTCTATCAACATTTATTTCTGTGTAATCCATCTGACTACCGATCTCTCTCTCTCTCTCTCTCTCTCTCTCTCTCTCTCTCTCTCTCTCTCTCCGTATAGAGAAATAAAGAATGTGGACTGTGTAGCCTTTAGAGAACCTAGACTGAGGCTATTTATCTCCAGGTCCATATATTATCTCCAGGTCCATATTTTATCTCCAGGTCCAAATATTATCTCTAGGTTCATATATTATCTCCATATATTATCTCCAGGTCTATATATTATCTCCAGGTCTATATGTTATCTCTAGGTTCATATATTATCTCCATATATTATCTCCAGGTCTATATATTATCTCCAGGTCCATATATTATCTCCAGGTCCATATATCATCTCCAGGTCCATATATTATCTCCAGGTCTATATATTATCTCCAGGTCCATATATCATCTCCAGGTCCATATATCATCTCCAGGTCCATATATTATCTCCAGGTCTATATATTATCTCCAGGTCTATATATTCCCCCAGACAGTAACACCCAGACTCTTCCCATCATGGCGTGCTACTTCAACAGGACCAGGAAGAGAAACGTCACCCTCTTTCATCTGGACATAACTCCACAAGACAACAAAACTGTCCATGGTAGAAAAGGGGTAGATGATATTTGACAGGAGAATCGTTCATAAATCTCATATTTATGCACAGTAATGCTGCACAAGGTTGAAATAACAATTCTGGAAGAAATATGCAGAAAGGTGAATGAATTCTACAGTGAAAGGCAGGTTACTAAATTGTTGTAAACAGAGTCGGACTCACAGTAGTCTGCTTGAACCTCAGGTCTCTAGTCTAGACTATGACGAATGCATTGGAGGCTGCTGAGGGGAGGACGGCTCATAATGTCTGGAACGGAGCGAATGGAATGGCGGCCTCATGGTAATGGCTGGAGCAGAAGGAGGGAATGGTATCAGACACATGCTTTCCTTGTGTTTCATGTATTTGATACCATTCCCTCCTTCCGCTCCAGCCATTACCATGAGGCCGTCCTCCCCAATAAAGGTGCCACCAACCTCCTTTGGAAGAATGTCCTTTTGAACTGACTAGACCTCTGTCCAAGAAGAACTGTCATCTGTGGCCAGTTTGACTTGAATTACCTGGATTATCGAACTCTGACCCCTTAAAAGGAAACTCCACTCAAAAACTATCTTACATTTAAAAAAAATTATTAGTCCACAATTGAAAGTCCCAAAATGTTTTGCATGTCAGCAGTCAAGTTTTCAAGATATTAGACTTTCAAGAAGCAAAGTGTCACCGAGCAACAACATCATAATTATGCAAAATGTGATCGACCGGCTCGATTCGACCGTCTCGACCGTCTCGTCTCGAAAGTAGAAACATAAAAACGACAGACTGCATGACATCAGCAGCCTGGTGGTCCACAATAGCATAACTGGTGTATTTTAACACCAATAAACCCACCCGTTTAAAAATATATGTAGTATGTGTCAATCTAGCAAACCAGGCAACTAAAAGCAACTTTCTAAACAATGTTTTGGTTTGTTTCTAGCTTGTTAGCTAGCTAGCTAACCAGTTCAAATAATGAACATATCATATAGCCGACAATGTCTTAACTTTAGCTAATTTGAATTAATTATTACAGGAAAACAAACTCACAACAATATCCCTATTTACTAGTTAATGGTGAGCTAATTACAGAAAACAGCTTACAGTTGTTAATGTGACAAAATAAAAGCAGGGCATTCTACCGGATAATTCTAGAACTTGGACATTGTCTCGTTGGCCTAACGTTATATGCTAATTTGACTTTGGTGCAGGTCATGTTGTTCTTCACATTACCGTCTCTGGTAAACACACACTATATAAAATAAAATCAATGTTTATTTGTCACATGCACTGGATACAGAAGGTGTAAACGGTACAGTGAAAGGATTACTTTCATTGTGGAATCTTTTGTTTAGACATGTAGCTAAACAATGAACCAAACTCCCAACTCAGCCTTCTATGTTCTCTTTTCGACTTCCTCCGCATTTGCAATCAAACACCTGAATTTTCTCCATCTCCTTAGCTATCATACTCTTTTCTCTGTAGGTATCATACTCTGAAGCATGCTACATGGCAGACCAATCTGAACTCATCTCTCAGCATGTCCAGCCCATCCATTCTCTCAGCCAATCATGGTTAGCGGGAAGGTTCCTGTCTTTTTCCGTGGCTAAACCAACTAGGCTCATCATTTAACCATTTATTCATATTTACAGACGGCAGACAAGTTTGTTGTTAAGACACATGCAAGTTCACATGTTCCAGAAGGCATTTCTGCCTTTGTACGTTCAAATGCACCCTGTGCAACTGGGTTCTGGATCCTCAACACTGGGGCCCCACAAGGGTGCGTTCTGAGCCCTCTCCTGTACTCCCTGTTCACCCACGACTGCGTGGCCACGCACGCCTCCATCTCAATCATCAAGTTTGTGGACGACACAACAGTGGTAGGCTTGATTACCAACAACGACGAGACTGCCTACAGGGAGGAGGTGAGGGCCCTCGGAGTGTGGTGTCAGGAAAATAACCTCACACTCAACGTCAACAAAACTAAGGAGATGATTGTGGACTTCAGGAAACAGCAGAGGGAACACCCCCCTATCCACATCGATGGAACAGTAGTGGAGAGGGTAGCAAGTTTTAAGTTCCTCGGCATACACATCACAGACAAACTGAACTGGTCCACTCACACAGACAGCATCGTGAGGAAGGCGCAGCAGCGCCTCTTCAACCTCAGGAGGCTGAAGAAATTCGGCTTGTCACCAAAAGCACTCACAAACTTCTACAGATGCACAATCGAGAGCATCCTGGCGGGCTGTATCACCGCCTGGTATGGCAACTGCTCCACCCTCAACCGTAAGGCTCTCCAGAGGGTAGTGAGGTCTGCACAACGCATCACCGGGGGCAAACTACCTGCCCTCCAGGACACCTACACCACCCGATGTTACAGGAAGGCCATAAAGATCATCAAGGACATCAACCACCCGAGCCACTGCCTGTTCACCCCGCTATCATCCAGAAGGCGAGGTCAGTACAGGTGCATCAAAGCTGGGACCGAGAGACTGAAAAACAGCTTCTATCTCAAGGCCATCAGACTGTTAAACAGCCACCACTAACATTGAGTGGCTGCTGCCAACACACTGACACTGACTCAACTCCAGCCACTTTAATAATGGGAATTGATGGGAAATGATGTAAATATATCACTAGCCACTTTAAACAATGCTACCTTATATAATGTTACTTACCCTACATTATTCATCTCATATGCATACGTATATACTGTACTCTATATCATCGACTGCATCCTTATGTAATACATGTATCACTAGCCACTTTAACTATGCCACTTTGTTTACATACTCATCTCATATGTATATACTGTACTCGATACCATCTACTGTATCTTGCCTATGCTGCTCTGTACCATCACTCATTCATATATCCTTATGTACATATTCTTTATCCCCTTACACTGTGTATAAGACAGTAGTTTTGGAATTGTTAGTTAGATTACTTGTTGGTTATTACTGCACTGTTGGAACTAGAAGCACAAGCATTTCGCTACACTCGCATTAACATCTGCTAACCATGTGTATGTGACAAATAAAATTTGATTTGATTTGAATGCCTGTGAAGTAGTGACGTGCGACATACACCTAGTTCCCTGAAACTAGACACAGATGCTTTGCTTCTTGAAAGTCCAATATCTTGAAACCTTGACTCCTGACATGCAAAACATTTTGGGACTAAAGATAGTTTTTGAGTAGATCTTCCCATTAAGTCACCCAGCTTATAGCATGGAGGACAGAGCCATCACAACCGCTTAGGACCTGTCACCATATCTCAAAGACCAGAGGCAGGAATCAATCATTTCTGGATTTGTTCAGTTTTTAAAGCAACTGGGAGAGATTATTAAATGGTTCTGGGTCAGTTGTTTCAGCTAGTTCCCCTTAGTGGGGGGAGTGTGAATGTGCCATTAAAGGACCTTAAAGTTGTCATGAAAACCGTGGGGGGAGGAAGAAGGATGGTTTAGTAGGAAGAGAGTACGGATGGAAAATAGTCTGAAAGCACAATTCTATTTCAGTGTATTCTGTAAACTGCCTCATAAACACACATACACAGGGAGATAGATACCTCTTGTGAATTGGCTGATGAGACGTTTAGGACAATGTGCAAAACTTTTACTTTTATTCTTATTTGTTCCAGGTCTCCTGGGAGATGCCTGTTGTCTCACACTAAAAGGCCAGCTATGTGATCGGGAATACCAAGTCAGAACTGAATGCATTCAACCAGAATGTGTCTTCTGCAGTTAACCCAACCCCTCTGAATAAGAGAGGTGTGGGGGGCTGCCTTATTCGACGTCCATGGTACTGTTGTTGTTATGGGATAACTCAAGGGCAGAACGGCGCATTTTTCCACCTTGCCGACTCAGGGATTAGAACCAGCGACCTTTCGCTTTCTGGCCCAATGCTCTTAAGTGCCAGGCTACCTGCCGCTAGATACCTGCAGCAGATCCCAGATCAGTTACAGAGATGTGGGCTTAGGGTCAGGCTCGGGGTGTTTGAAGAAGCGAAACTGTATCAGAGTCTGTGACATAGGTGAAGACATAGTGCCTGTACTGTAGAATCACTTGAGCTATAGGCTGGATATGTGTTAGTGGGTCTGTTTGGTCTGAGACCACATTCATGCAGTTGTCCTCTGACATGGTAGATTCAGTCCTGTCATTGACTGAAGAAATAGCAAAACCTATGGACTGTGGGAATGGTCATCCCTTGTGTACATCAAAATAAATCTATCTTTAGTGTAAATTAAAGTCAGAAAGAAGAAAAATCACCAACACGTACGTACACACACACACACACATAACGGTCTCTGACCTAACCCAAGAGACATACAATAAACCCGTGTGTGAAAGACCTTGAACTGGTTCTACTGTTTGTAAATCCCACATGTTAGGACTGGTTGTGGTTATTGCATATCTTTTATTTAACACTTAGTTTAAGTCTTGATTGTATCCCAAAGGAATTTGCTCTCGAGGCCCTGGCTTGAGTTTAGAGCTTCAGGTTTTATTTGCTTTGTTGACACCCTGATGTTTATTAATGCAGTGAACCAGGGGGAAGCTCAGGACCCTCCCTGTGGTTGGTCTCACAAGGTTGCCTAAGATAAATGTGACACTGATTCTACCAACCAATATTTATTTGCTTTTTAAATCTTTCTGTCCGTGGATGCAGGTATTTAGACAGGTTGAGGCAGTGAAGTGATGAAAGCTATATAACTCTCTCTCTCTCTTCATTAACTCTGCAGTATGGTGTAGCTCTGCACCCAGTAACCATGACAACAGCACTCTGCACCACACTTCCCGTTCATTCCCTGTAATACTGGAGAGAGAGAGAGGGAGAGAGAGGGCTAAAGTGTTTGGCTCCTTACTGTGTTGCTCTAGCCACAGATTAATTCCCTGTCAACTCGCTGAAACAAAGTTTATTTTTTAATTAAGAGAATGCTGTGTCTCCATCTCTTGCTCCTTTTTTCTCTCTTTCTCTCTCTTTCTGTCTCTCTCTTTCTCTTTCTGTCTCTTTCTCTCTCTTTCTGTCTCTCTCTCTCTTTCTGTCTCTCTCTCTCTCTTTCTGTCTCTCTCTCTTTCTGTCTCTCTCTCTCTTTCTGTCTCTCTCTCTTTCTGTCTCTCTCTTTCTGTCTCTCTCTTTCTCTCTCTCTCTCTTTCTGTCTCTCTCTCTCTTTCTGTCTCTCTCTCTTTCTGTCTCTCTCTCTCTTTCTGTCTCTCTCTCTCTTTCTCTCTCTCTCTCTTTCTTCTCTCTCTCTCTCTCTTTCTTCTGTCTCTCTCTCTCTTTCTGTCTCTCTCTGTCTCTCTCTCTCTTTCTGTCTCTCTCTCTCTCTTTCTCTCTCTCTCTCTCTTTCTGTCTCTCTCTCTCTTTCTGTCTCTCTCTCTCTCTTTCTGTCTCTCTGTCTCTCTCTCTCTCTTTCTGTCTCTCTCTCTATATCTCTCTCTCTCTCTCTCTATCTGTGTCTCTCTATCTGTGTCTCTCTCTAACTCTGTCTCCCTTTATCTGTGTCTCTCTCTGCTTTCATTATCTCCTTTGTAACTTGCTGTATCTTCTTCTCCCTCATTTTATTTTTCTCCTGTTTCATTCCCTCACTTCTCTCTCCTCTTTCTCTCTCTTTTATTCTCCCTTCTGTCTTGCCATCTCTTTCATCCGTCCCTTAATCTGCAATGGGTGTTTTTTTTGCCTTGTGTAATTAATGCTACTACTTAAATAATGGAGTGTAATGGCGTGTAATTACACTAATCAATATACTGTTAATGCTGTGCCAGGGCTTGTTGCTATGATATACACAGTTTACTTTGAAGAGCTTTGTTTCTGAAGTAGATACCACAGCAACTGCTTTCCACTGAGGAAAATAACCTTGTCCTGTCCTCAACAGTCTCATTGATTTGTAGCTAGCTGTGGCTAAAGTTAGCTGAAGTTTGTAGGGGACCATGGATTACGGTTTATCTTGGCCCATATATTTCCAGGCTGTATCACAACCGGCCGTGATTGGGAGTCCCATAGGGCGGCGCACAATTGGCCCAGCGTCTTCCGGGGTTGGCCGGTGTAGGCCGTCATTGTAAATAAGAATTTGTTCTTACCTGACTTGCCTAGTTAAATAAAAATAAATATATTCATTTCAGGTAAGGAATCCTCTAACATCAAGTTGTAAAATCTGTGTAACACTTTGTGACATCTGCTGATGTTAAGAGGCTTTATAAATAAACTTGATTGATTGATAAAATCCTGAACTTCCTCTTTAATACAGATGATGCATAATCCCACACATTACAATTGCTACTCTACTACCGCTCGTTGTAGTCTTTGTTGGTGACCCCTCCAACAGCCACAGTGATCCTACCCCCACCTCTAGTCTAATACACACCAGACCAGATACCATATGAATAGGAGCGAGACCTCTGCTTTGGCCTAAAGGACTTTTTCACAGCCCATAAAGAAGGTTGGTGCTCTTTTTACAGTGGTGTTTGATTTCTGATATACTGCAGCATCTGTGATGTGATGTTACTAGTTTAACATATATAATTGAGTGTTTCTTCCAGCTACTAACAAGAAGCACATGTTACGGGGAAGGCAGAGGTCGCAATGAGGTTCTGTTCTACCTGGGTGTGTGTGTGTGCTCGCGCGTCTGTCAATGTGTGTGTACATGCATGTACACAATCATATCTACCACTATGTGCTTAGTCTAGCCTGCTAGAAACTGGGAAGAGACTACCATGTACTTAGTCTAGCCTGCTAGCTACTGGGAAGAGATTACCACATACTTAGTCTAGCCTGCTAGAAACTGGGCAGAGACTACCATGTACTTAGTCATGTACTTAGCCTGCTAGAAACTGGGAAGAGATTACCATGTACTTAGTCTAGCCTGCTAGCTACTGGGAAGAGATTACCACATACTTAGTCTAGCCTGCTAGAAACTGGGCAGAGACTACCATGTACTTAGTCATGTACTTAGCCTGCTAGAAACTGGGAAGAGATTACCATGTACTTAGTCTAGCCTGCTAGAAACTGGGAAGAGACTACCATGTACTTAGTCTAGCCTGCTAGAAACTGGGAAGAGACTACCATGTACTTAGTCTAGCCTGCTAGAAACTGGGAAGAGACTACCATGTACTTAGTCTAGCCTGCTAGAAACTGGGAAGAGACTACCATGTACTTAGTCTAGCCTGCTAGAAACTGGGCAGAGACTACCATGTACTTAGTCATGTACTTAGCCTGCTAGAAACTGGGAAGTCTGCTAGAAACTGGGAAGAGACTACTGTGTAGGTGAGGAACAGGCCTCTACATGCCCAGTGTAGCTGCTACTGCCACCCTCAAGGCGGGCTGACCTGACCTGGGACTGGGGAGTGCTGGCCTCAGGGTGCAACTTCTCATCCTGAGGAGGAATTGGAGATGTGTTAGATTGTAGTTATATTGAGGTCATTTAGTTGGGCCCTGTACTGTATGATTATGTAGTGACCCTGGTTTGTCACCCACTACCCTTCCTGATCCTTCCCTCTGTTCTCCCTGACCCCTTCCTGATCCTTCCCTCTGTTCTCCCTCACCCCTTCCTGATCCTTCCCTCTGTTCTCCCTCACCCCTTCCTGATCCTTCCCTATGTTCTCCCTCACCCCTTCCTGATCCTTCCCTCTGTTCTCCCTCACCCCTTCCTGATCCTTCCCTATGTTCTCCCTCACCCCTTCCTGATCCTTCCCTATGTTCTCCCTCACCCCTTCCTGATCCTTCCCTATGTTCTCCCTCACCCCTCCCTGATCCTTCCCTCTGTTCTCCCTCACCTCTCCCTGATCCTTCCCCCTGTTCTCCCTCACCTCTCCCTGATCCTTCCCTCTGTTCTCCCTCACCCCTTCCTGATCCTTCCCTCTGTTCTCTCTCACCCATTCCTGATCCTTCCCTCTGTTCTCTCTCACCCCTTCCTGATCCCTCTCTGTTCTCTCTCACCCCTCCCTGATCCTACCCTCTGTTCTCCCTCACCCATTCCCTCTGTTCTCTCTCACCCCTCCCTGATCCTTCCCTCTGTTCTCTCTCACCCCTTCCTGATCCTTCCCTCTGTTCTCCCTCAGCCCTCCCTGATCCTTCCCTCTGTTCTCTCTCACCCCTTCCTGATCCTTCCCTCTGTTCTCCCTCATCCCTTCCTGATCCTTCCCTCTGTTCTCTCTCACCCCTCCTGATCCTTCCGTCTGTTCTCTCTCACCCCTTCCTGATCCTTCCCTCTGTTCTCCCTCACCCCTCCCTGATCCTTCCGTCTGTTCTCTCTCACCCCTCCCTGATCCTTCCCTCTGTTCTCCCTCACCCCTCCCTGATCCTTCCGTCTGTTCTCTCTCACCCCTCCCTGATCCTTCCCTCTGTTCTCCCTCACCCCTTCTTGATCCTTCCCTCTGTTCTCCATCACCCCTTCCTGATCCTTCCCTCTGTTCTCTCTCACCCCTTCCTGATCCTTCCCTCTGTTCTCTCTCACCCCTTTCTGATCCTTCCCTCTGTTCTCTCTCACACTCCCTGATCCTTCCCTCTGTTCTCTCTCACCCCTTCCTGATCCTTCCCTCTGTTCTCCCTCACCCCTTCCTGATCCTTCCCTCTGTTCTCTCTCACCCCTCTCTGATCCTTCCCTCTGTTCTCTCTCACCCCTCCCTGATCCTTCCCTCTGTTCTCTCTCACCCCTTCCTGATCCTTCCCTCTGTTCTCCCTCACCCCTCCCTGATCCTTCCCTCTGTTCTCTCTCACCCCTTCCTGATCCTTCCCTCTGTTCTCCCTCACCCCTTCCTGATCCTTCCCTCTGTTCTCCCTCACCCCTCCCTGATCCTTCCGTCTGTTCTCTCTCACCCCTCCCTGATCCTTCCCTCTGTTCTCCCTCACCCCTTCCTGATCCTTCCCTCTGTTCTCTCTCACCCCTCCCTCATCCTTCCCTCTGTTCTCTCTCACCCCTTCCTGATCCTTCCCTCTGTTCTCTCTCACCCTCCCTGATCCTTCCCTCTGTTCTCCCTCACCCCTTCCCGATCCTTCCCTCTGTTCTCTCTCACCCCTCCCTGATCCTTCCCTCTGTTCTCCCTCACCCCTCCCTGATCCTTCTGTCTGTTCTCTCTCACCCCTTCCCGATCCTTCCCTCTGTTCTCTCTCACCCCCCTTCCCCTGATCCTCCCTCTGTTCTCTCTCACCCCTTCCCTGATCCTTCCCTCTGTTCTCTCTCACCCCTCCCTGATCCTTCCCTCTGTTCTCCCTCACCCCTCCCTGATCCTTCCGTCTGTTCTCTCTCACCCCTCCCTGATCCTTCCCTCTGTTCTCCCTCACCCCTTCCTGATCCTTCCCTCCTTCCCTCTGTTCTCTCTCTGATCCTTCCCCTGTTCCCGATCCTTCCCTCTGTTCTCTCTCACCCCTTCCTGATCCTTCCCTCTGTTCTCTCTCACCCCTTCCTGATCCTTCCCTCTGTTCTCTCTCACCCCTTCCTGATCCTTCCCTCTGTTCTCCCTCACCCCCCTGATCCTTCCCTCCCTGATCCTTCCCTCTGTTCTCCCTCACCCCTCCCTGATCCTTCCCTCTGTTCTCCCTCACCCCTCCCTGATCCTTCCCTCTGTTCTCCTCTCACCCCTCCTGATCCTTCCCTCTGTTCTCTCTCACCCCTTCCCTGATCCTTCCCTCTGTTCTCTCTCACCCCTTCCCGATCCTTCCCTCTGTTCTCTCTCACCCCTTCCCGATCCTTCCCTCTGTTCTCTCTCACCCCTTCCCGATCCTTCCCTCTGTTCTCTCTCACCCCTTCCCGATCCTTCCCTCTGTTCTCTCTCACCCCTTCCCGATCCTTCCCTCTGTTCTCTCTCACCCCTTCCCTGATCCTTCCCTCTGTTCTCTCTCACCCCTTCCTGATCCTTCCCTCTGTTCTCCCTCACCCCTTCCTGATCCTTCCCTCTGTTCCCTCTCCCTGATCCTTCTCTGTTCTCTCACACTCCCTGATCCTTCCCTCTGTTCTCTCTCACCCCTTCCTGATCCTTCCCTCTGTTCTCCCTCACCCCTTCCTGATCCTTCCCTCTGTTCTCTCTCACCCCTCTCTGATCCTTCCCTCTGTTCTCTCTCACCCCTCCCTGATCCTTCCCTCTGTTCTCTCTCACCCCTTCCTGATCCTTCCGTCTGTTCTCTCTCACCCCTCCCTGATCCTTCCCTCTGTTCTCCCTCACCCCTTCCTGATCCTTCCCTCTGTTCTCTCTCACCCCTCCCTCATCCTTCCCTCTGTTCTCTCTCACCCCTTCCTGATCCTTCCCTCTGTTCTCCCTCACCCCTTCCTGATCCTTCCCTCTGTTCTCTCTCACACTCCCTGATCCTTCCCTCTGTTCTCCCTCACCCCTCCCTGATCCTTCCCTCTGTTCTCCCTCACCCCTCCCTGATCCTTCCCTCTGTTCTCCCTCACCCCTCCCTGATCCTTCCCTCTGTTCTCTCTCACCCCTTCCCGATCCTTCCCTCTGTTTCTCCCTCCCTCCTGATCCTTCCCTCTGTTCTCCTCACCCCTCCCTGATCCTTCCCTCTGTTCTCCCTCACCCCTCCCTGATCCTTCCTCTGTTCTCTCTCACCCCTTCCCTGATCCTTCCCTCTGTTCTCCCTCACCCCTTCCTGATCCTTCCCTCTGTTCTCTCTCACCCCTTCCTGATCCTTCCCTCTGTTCTCCCTCACCCCTTCCTGATCCTTCCCTCTGTTCTCTCTCACCCCTTCCCGATCCTTCCCTCTGTTCTCTCTCAGCCCTTCCCGATCCTTCCCTCTGTTCTCTCTCACCCCTTTCCTGATCCTTCCCTCTGTTCTCTCTCACCCCTTCCAGATCCTTCCCTCTGTTCTCTCTCACCCCTTCCCTGATCCTTCCCTCTGTTCTCCCTCACCCCTCCCTGATCCTTCCCTCTGTTCTCCCTCACCCCTCCCTGATCCTTCCCTCTGTTCTCCCTCACCCCTTCCTGATCCTTCCCTCTGTTCTCTCTCACCCCTTCCCTGATCCTTCCCTCTGTTCTCCCTCACCCCTTCCTGATCCTTCCCTCTGTTCTTCTCCTCCCTGATCCTTCCCTCTGTTCTCTCTCACCCCTTCCTGATCCTTCCCTCTGTTCTCCCTCACCCCTTCCTGATCCTTCCCTCTGTTCTCTCTCACCCCTCTCTGATCCTTCCCTCTGTTCTCTCTCCCTCCTGATCCTTCCCTCTGTTCTCTCTCACCCCTTCCTGATCCTTCCCTCTGTTCTCTCTCACCCCTCCTGATCCTTCCCTCTGTTCTCCCTCACCCCCCCTTCCCCTGATCCTTCCCTTCTGTTCTCTCTCACCCCTCCCTCATCTTCCCTCTGTTCTCTCTCACCCCTTCCTGATCCTTCCCTCTGTTCTCCCTCACCCCTTCCTGATCCTTCCCTCTGTTCCTTCCCTCCCTGATCCTTCCCTCTGTTCTCCCTCACCCCTTCCCTGATCCTTCCCTCTGTTCTCTCTCACCCCTCCCTGATCCTTCCCTCTGTTCTCCCTCACCCCTCCTGATCCTTCCCTCTGTTCTCACCCCTCTGATCCTTCCCTCTGTTCCCTTCCCGATCCTTCCCTCTGTTCTCTCTCACCCCTTCCCTGATCCTTCCCTCTGTTCTCTCTCACCCCTCCCTGATCCTTCCCTCTGTTCTCCCTCACCCCTCCCTGATCCTTCCGTCTGTTCTCTCTCACCCCTCCCTGATCCTTCCCTCTGTTCTCCCTCACCCCTTCCTGATCCTTCCCTCTGTTCTCTCTCACCCCTTCCTGATCCTTCCCTCTGTTCTCCCTCACCCCTTCCCGATCCTTCCCTCTGTTCTCTCTCACCCCTTCCTGATCCTTCCCTCTGTTCTCTCTCAGCCCTTCCCGATCCTTCCCTCTGTTCTCTCTCAGCCCTTCCTGATCCTTCCCTCTGTTCTCTCTCACCCCTTCCAGATCCTTCCCTCTGTTCTCTCTCACCCCTTCCTGATCCTTCCCTCTGTTCTCCCTCACCCCTCCCTGATCCTTCCCTCTGTTCTCCCTCACCCCTCCCTGATCCTTCCCTCTGTTCTCCCTCACCCCTTCCCTGATCCTTCCCTCTGTTCTCTCTCACCCCTTCCCGATCCTTCCCTCTGTTCTCTCTCACCCCTTCCCGATCCTTCCCTCTGTTCTCCCTCACCCCTTCCCGATCCTTCCCTCTGTTCTCTCTCACCCCTTCCCGATCCTTCCCTCTGTTCTCTCTCACCCCTTCCTGATCCTTCCCTCTGTTCTCTCTCACCCCTCCCTGATCCTTCCCTCTGTTCTCTCTCACCCCTTCCTGATCCTTCCCTCTGTTCTCCCTCACCCCTTCCTGATCCTTCCCTCTGTTCTCTCTCTCCTGATCCTTCCCTCTGTTCTCTCACCCCTCTGATCCTTCCCCCTGATCCTTCCCTCTGTTCTCCCTCACCCCTTCCTGATCCTTCCCTCTGTTCTCTCTCTCTCTGATCCTTCCCTCTGTTCCCTCACCCCTCCTGATCCTTCCCTCTGTTCTCTCTCACCCCTTCCTGATCCTTCCCTCTGTTCTCCCTCACCCCTCCCTGATCCTTCCCTCTGTTCTCTCTCACCCCTTCCTGATCCTTCCCTCTGTTCTCCCTCACCCCTTCCTGATCCTTCCCTCTGTTCTCCCTCACCCCTCCTGATCCTTCCCTCTGTTCTCTCTCACCCCTCCCTGATCCTTCCCTCTGTTCTCTCACCCCTTCCTGATCCTTCCCTCTGTTCTCTCTCACCCCTTCCCTGATCCTTCCCTCTGTTCTCTCTCACCCCTTCCTGATCCTTCCCTCTGTTCTCCCTTCTCTCCTCACCCCTTCCTGATCCTTCCCTCTGTTCTCCCTCACCCCTTCCTGATCCCCCTCTGTTCTCTCTCACACTCCCTGATCCTTCCCTCTGTTCTCCCTCACCCCTCCCTGATCCTTCCCTCTGTTCTCCCTCACCCCTCCCTGATCCTTCCGTCTGTGCTCCCTCACCCCTTCCTGATCCTTCCCTCTGTTCTCTCTCACCCCTCCCTCATCCTTCCCTCTGTTCTCTCTCACCCCTTCCTGATCCTTCCCTCTGTTCTCCCTCACCCCTTCCTGATCCTTCCCTCTGTTCTCTCTCACCCCTCCCTCATCCTTCCCTCTGTTCTCTCTCACCCCTTCCTGATCCTTCCCTCTGTTCTCCCTCACCCCTTCCCGATCCTTCCCTCTGTTCTCTCTCACCCCTCCCTGATCCTTCCCTCTCTCCCTCACCCCTTCCCTGATCCTTCCCTCTGTTCTCTCTCACCCCTTCCCGATCCTTCCCTCTGTTCTCCCTCACCCCTTCCCGATCCTTCCCTCTGTTCTCTCTCACCCCTCCCTGATCCTTCCCTCTGTTCTCTCTCACCCCTTCCTGATCCTTCCCTCTGTTCTCCCTCACCCCTTCCCGATCCTTCCCTCTGTTCTCTCTCACCCCTCCCTGATCCTTCCCTCTGTTCTCCCTCACCCCTCCCTGATCCTTCCCTCTGTTCTCCCTCACCCCTTCCTGATCCTTCCCTCTGTTCTCTCTCACCCCTCCCTGATCCTTCCCTCTGTTCTCTCTCACCCCTTCCTGATCCTTCCCTCTGTTCTCCCTCACCCCTTCCTGATCCTTCCCTCTGTTCTCTCTCACCCCTTCCTGATCCTTCCCTCTGTTCTCCCTCCCTGATCCTTCCCTCTGTTCTCTCTCACCCCTTCCTGATCCTTCCCTCTGTTCTCTCTCACCCCTTCCCTGATCCTTCCCTCTGTTCTCTCTCACCCACCCCTGATCCTTCCCTCTGTTCTCCCTCACCCCTTCCCTGATCCTTCCCTCTGTTCTCCCTCACCCCTTCCTGATCCTTCCCTCTGTTGTCTCTCTCTCTCACCCCTTCCCTGATCCTTCCCTCTGTTCTCCCTCACCCCTTCCCGATCCTTCCCTCTGTTCTCTCTCACCCCTTCCCTGATCCTTCCCTCTGTTCTCTCTCACCCCTTCCCTGATCCTTCCCTCTGTTCTCTCTCACCCCTTCCCTGATCCTTCCCTCTGTTCTCTCTCACCCCTTCCCCTGATCCTTCCCTCTGTTCTCCCTCCCCCTCCCTGATCCTTCCCTCTGTTCTCTCTCACCCCTTCCCTGATCCTTCCCTCTGTTCTCTCTCACCCCTTCCCTGATCCTTCCCTCTGTTCTCTCTCACCCCTTCCTGATCCTTCCCTCTGTTCTCCCTCACCCCTTCCCTGATCCTTCCCTCTGTTCTCTCTCACCCCTTCCCTGATCCTTCCCTCTGTTCTCTCTCACCCCTTCCTGATCCTTCCCTCTGTTCTCTCTCACCCCTTCCTGATCCTTCCCTCTGTTCTCTCTCACCCCTTCCTGATCCTTCCCTCTGTTCTCTCTCACCCCTTCCTGATCCTTCCCTCTGTTCTCTCTCACCCCTTCCTGATCCTTCCCTCTGTTCTCCCTCACCCCTTCCTGATCCTTCCCTCTGTTCTCTCTCACCCCTTCCTGATCCTTCCCTCTGTTCTCTCTCACCCCTTCCTGATCCTTCCCTCTGTTCTCTCTCACCCCTTCCTGATCCTTCCCTCTGTTCTCTCTCATCCCTTCCTGATCCTTCCCTCTCTCACCCCTTCCTGATCCTTCCCTCTGTTCTCTCTCACCCCTTCCCTGATCCTTCCCTCTGTTCTCCCTCACCCCTCCCTGATCCTTCCCTCTGTTCTCTCTCACCCCTTCCCTGATCCTTCCCTCTGTTCTCCCTCACCCCTTCCCTGATCCTTCCCTCTGTTCTCTCTCACCCCTCCTGATCCTTCCCTCTGTTCTCCCTCACCCCTCCCTGATCCTTCCCTCTGTCTCTCCCTCACCCCTTCCTGATCCTTCCCTCTGTTCTCTCTCACCCCTCCCTGATCCTTCCCTCTGTTCTCTCTCACCCCTCTGATCCTTCCCTCTGTTCTCCCTCACCCCTTCCTGATCCTTCCCTCTGTTCTCTCTCACCCCTCCCTGATCCTTCCCTCTGTTCTCCCTTCCCTGATCCTTCCCTCTGTTCCCTCACCCCTCCCTGATCCTTCCCTCTGTTCTCCCTCACCCCTTCCCTGATCCTTCCCTCTGTTCTCTCTCACCCCTCCCTGATCCTTCCCTCTGTTCTCCCTCACCCCTTCCTGATCCTTCCCTCTGTTCTCTCTCAGCCCTTCCCTGATCCTTCCCTCTGTTCTCTCTCACCCCTTCCTGATCCTTCCCTCTGTTCTCTCTCACCCCTTCCTGATCCTTCCCTCTGTTCTCTCTCACCCCTCCCTGATCCTTCCCTCTGTTCTCCCTCACCCCTTCCTGATCCTTCCCTCTGTTCTCTCTCACCCCTCCCTCATCCTTCCCTCTGTTCTCTCTCACCCCTTCCTGATCCTTCCCTCTGTTCTCCCTCACCCCTTCCTGATCCTTCCCTCTGTTCTCTCTCACACTCCCTGATCCTTCCCTCTGTTCTCCCTCACCCCTTCCCTGATCCTTCCCTCTGTTTCTCTCTCACCCCTCCCTGATCCTTCCCTCTTCTCACCCCTCCCTGATCCTTTCTGTTCTCTCTCACCCCTTCCCTGATCCTTCCCTCTGTTCTCCCTCACCCCTTCCTGATCCTTCCCTCTGTTCTCTCTCACCCCTCCCTGATCCTTCCCTCTGTTCTCTCTCACCCCTCCCTGATCTGTTCCTCTCACCCCTCCCTGATCCTTCCCTCTGTTCTCCCTCACCCCTTCCTGATCCTTCCCTCTGTTCTCTCTCACCCCTTCCTGATCCTTCCCTCTGTTCTCCCTCACCCCTTCCCGATCCTTCCCTCTGTTCTCTCTCACCCCTTCCCTCTGTGATCCTTCCCCTCTGTTCTCTCTCACCCCTTCCCTGATCCTTCCCTCTGTTCTCTCTCACCCCTTCCTGATCCTTCCCTCTGTTCTCTCTCACCCCTTCCTGATCCTTCCCTCTGTTCTCTCTCACCCCTTCCTGATCCTTCCCTCTGTTCTCCCTCACCCCTCCCTGATCCTTCCCTCTGTTCTCCTCTCACCCCTCCCTGATCCTTCCCTCTGTTCTCCCTCACCCCTTCCTGATCCTTCCCTCTGTTCTCTCTCACCCCTTCCCTGATCCTTCCCTCTGTTCTGTTCTCCCTCACCCCTCCCTGATCCCCCTCCCTCACCCCTCCCTGATCCTTCCCTCTGTTCTCTCTCACCCCTTCCCTGATCCTTCCCTCTGTTCTCTCTCACCCCTCTGATCCTTCCCTCTGTTCTCTCTCACCCCTTCCCTGATCCTTCCCTCTGTTCTCTCTCACCCCTTCCCTGATCCTTCCCTCTGTTCTCTGTTCTCACCCCCTTCCCTGATCCTTCCCTCTGTTCTCTCTCTTCCCTCCCCTCCCTGATCCTTCCCTCTGTTCTCCCTCACCCCTTCCTGATCCTTCCCTCTGTTCTCCCTCACCCCTTCCTGATCCTTCCCTCTGTTCTCTCTCACCCCTCCCTGATCCTTCCCTCTGTTCTCTCTCACCCCTTCCTGATCCTTCCCTCTGTTCTCTCTCACCCCTTCCTGATCCTTCCCTCTGTTCTCCCTCACCCCTCCTGATCCCTCACCCCTTCCCTGATCCTTCCCTCTGTTCTCTCTCACCCCTTCCTGATCCTTCCCTCTGTTCTCTCTCACCCCTCCCTGATCCTTCCCTCTGTTCTCCCTCACCCCTCCCTGATCCTTCCCTCTGTTCTCCTCACCCCTTCCTGATCCTTCCCTCTGTTCTCTCTCACCCCTCCCTGATCCTTCCCTCTGTTCTCTCTCACCCCTTCCTGATCCTTCCCTCTGTTCTCTCCCTCATCCTTCCCTCCCTTCCTGATCCTTCCCTCTGTTCTCTCTCACCCCTCCCTGATCCTTCCCTCTGTTCTCCCTCACCCCTTCCTGATCCTTCCCTCTGTTCTCCCTCACCCCTCCCTGATCCTTCCCTCTGTTCTCCCTCACCCCTTCCTGATCCTTCCCTCTGTTCTCTCTCACCCCTTCCTGATCCTTCCCTCTGTTCTCTCTCCCTTCCTGATCCTTCCCTCTGTTCTCCCTCACCCCTCCTGATCCTTCCCTCTGTTCTCTCTCACCCCTTCCCTGATCCTTCCCTCTGTTCTCTCTCACCCCTTCCCTGATCCTTCCCTCTGTTCTCTCCTCACCCCTTCCCTGATCCTTCCCTCTGTTCTCTCTCACCCCTCCCTGATCCTTCCCTCTGTTCTCCCTCACCCCTCCCTGATCCTTCCCTCTGTTCTCTCTCACCCCTTCCCTGATCCTTCCCTCTGTTCTCCCTCACCCCTTCCCTGATCCTTCCCTCTGTTCTCTCTCACCCCTCCCTGATCCTTCCCTCTGTTCTCTCTCTCCCCCTCCCTGATCCTTCCCTCTGTTCTCCTCACCCCTTCCTGATCCTTCCCTCTGTTCTCTCTCACCCCTCCCTGATCCTTCCCTCTGTTCTCTCTCACCCCTTCCTGATCCTTCCCTCTGTTCTCCCTCACCCCTTCCTGATCCTTCCCTCTGTTCTCTCTCACCCCTCCCTGATCCTTCCCTCTGTTCTCTCTCACCCCTTCCTGATCCTTCCCTCTGTTCTCCCTCATCCCTTCTGATCCTTCCCTCTGTTCTCCTCACCCTCCCTGATCCTTCCCTCTGTTCTCCTCTCACTCCCTCCCTGATCCTTCCCTCTGTTCTCTCTCACCCCTTCCCTGATCCTTCCCTCTGTTCTCCCTCACCCCTTCCCTGATCCTTCCCTCTGTTCTCTCTCACCCCTCCCTGATCCTTCCCTCTGTTCTCCCTCACCCCTCTGATCCTTCCCCTGATCCTTCCCTCTGTTCTCACCCCTTCCTGATCCTTCCCTCTGTTCTCCCTCACCCCTTCCTGATCCTTCCCTCTGTTCTCCCTCACCCCTTCCTGATCCTTCCCTCTGTTCTCCTCACCCCTTCCTGATCCTTCCCTCTGTTCTCCCTCACCCCTTCCCTGATCCTTCCCTCTGTTCTCTCTCACCCTTCCTGATCCTTCCCTCTGTTCTCTCTCACCCCTTCCCTGATCCTTCCCTCTGTTCTCCTCACCCCTTCCTGATCCTTCCCTCTGTTCTCTCTCACCCCTCCCTGATCCTTCCCTCTGTTCTCCTCACCCCTCCCTGATCCTTCCCTCTGTTCTCTCTCACCCCTTCCCTGATCCTTCCCTCTGTTCTCTCTCACCCCTTCCCTGATCCTTCCCTCTGTTCTCTCTCACCCCTTCCCTGATCCTTCCCTCTGTTCTCTCTCACCCCTTCCCTGATCCTTCCCTCTGTTCTCTCTCACCCCTTCCTGATCCTTCCCTCTGTTCTCTCTCACCCCTTCCTGATCCTTCCCTCTGTTCTCTCTCACCCCTTCCTGATCCTTCCCTCTGTTCTCTCTCCCTTCCTGATCCTTCCCTCTGTTCTCTCTCACCCCTTCCTGATCCTTCCCTCTGTTCTCCCTCACCCCTCCCTGATCCTTCCCTCTGTTCTCTCTCACCCCTTCCTGATCCTTCCCTCTGTTCTCTCTCACCCCTTCCTGATCCTTCCCTCTGTTCTCTCTCACCCCTTCCTGATCCTTCCCTCTGTTGTCTCTCATCCCTTCCCTGATCCTTCCCTCTGTTCTCTCTCACCCCTTCCCTGATCCTTCCCTCTGTTCTCTCTCACCCCTCCCTGATCCTTCCCTCTGTTCTCCCTCACCCCTCCCTGATCCTTCCCTCTGTTCTCTCTCACCCCTTCCCTGATCCTTCCCTCTGTTCTCCCTCACCCCTTCCCTGATCCTTCCCTCTGTTCTCTCTCACCCCTCCCTGATCCTTCCCTCTGTTCTCTCTCACCCCTCCCTGATCCTTCCCTCTGTTCTCCCTCACCCCTTCCTGATCCTTCCCTCTGTTCTCTCTCACCCCTCCCTGATCCTTCCCTCTGTTCTCTCTCACCCCTTCCTGATCCTTCCCTCTGTTCTCCCTCACCCCTTCCTGATCCTTCCCTCTGTTCTCCTTCCCTGATCCTTCCCTCTGTTCTCCCTCACCCCTTCCCTGATCCTTCCCTCTGTTCTCCCTCACCCCTTCCCTGATCCTTCCCTCTGTTCTCCCTCACCCCTCCCTGATCCTTCCCTCTGTTCTCCCTCACCCCTTCCTGATCCTTCCCTCTGTTCTCCCTCACCCCTTCCCTGATCCTTCCCTCTGTTCTCTCTCACCCCTCCCTGATCCTTCCCTCTGTTCTCCCTCACCCCTCCCTGATCCTTCCTGATCCTTCCCTCTGTTCTCTCTCACCCCTTCCTGATCCTTCCCTCTGTTCTCCCTCACCCCTTCCTGATCCTTCCCTCTGTTCTCTCTCACCCCTCCCTGATCCTTCCCTCTGTTCTTCTCCCTCACCCCTCACCCCCCTGATCCTTCCTCTGTTCTCCTCACCCCTTCCTGATCCTTCCCTCTGTTCTCCCTCACCCCTCCCTGATCCTTCCCTCTGTTCTCCCTCACCCCTCCCTGATCCTTCCCTCTGTTCTCCCTCACCCCTCCCTGATCCTTCCCTCTGTTCTCCCTCACCCCTCCCTGATCCTTCCCTCTGTTCTCTCTCACCCCTTCCCTGATCCTTCCCTCTGTTCTCTCTCACCCCTTCCCGATCCTTCCCTCTGTTCTCTCTCACCCCTTCCCCGATCCTTCCCTCTGTTCTCCCTCACCCCTTCCCTGATCCTTCCCTCTGTTCTCTCTCACCCCTTCCTGATCCTTCCCTCTGTTCTCTCTCACCCCTTCCCTGATCCTTCCCTCTGTTCTCTCTCACCCCTTCCTGATCCTTCCCTCTGTTCTCTCTCACCCCTTCCTGATCCTTCCCTCTGTTCTCTCTCAACCCTTCCTGATCCTTCCCTCTGTTCTCTCTCATCCCTTACTGATCCTTCCCTCTGTTCTCTCTCACCCCTTCCCGATCCTTCCCTCTGTTCTCTCTCACCCCTCCCTGATCCTTCCCTCTGTTCTCCCTCACCCCTCCCTGATCCTTCCTCTGTTCTCTCTCACCCCTTCCCGATCCTTCCCTCTGTTCTCCCTCACCCCTCCCTGATCCTTCCCTCTGTTCTCCCTCACCCCTTCCTGATCCTTCCCTCTGTTCTCTCTCACCCCTCCCTCATCCTTCCCTCTGTTCTCTCTCACCCCTTCCTGATCCTTCCCTCTGTTCTCCCTCACCCCTTCCTGATCCTTCCCTCTGTTCTCTCTCACACTCCCTGATCCTTCCCTCTGTTCTCCCTCACCCCTTCCCGATCCTTCCCTCTGTTCTCTCTCACCCCTCCCTGATCCTTCCCTCTGTTCTCCCTCACCCCTCCCTGATCCTTCCCTCTGTTCTCTCTCACCCCTTCCCGATCCTTCCCTCTGTTCTCCCTCACCCCTTCCCGATCCTTCCCTCTGTTCTCTCTCACCCCTCCCTGATCCTTCCCTCTGTTCTCCCTCACCCCTCCCTGATCCTTCCCTCTGTTCTCTCTCACCCCTTCCTGATCCCTCTCTCTGTTCTCTCTCACCCCTTCCTGATCCTTCCCTCTGTTCTCTCTCACCCCTTCCTGATCCCTCTCTCTGTTCTCTCTCATCCCTTCCTGATCCTTCCCTCTGTTCTCTCTCACCCCTTCCCGATCCTTCCCTCTGTTCTCCCTCACCCCTCCCTGATCCTTCCCTCTGTTCTCTCTCACCCCTTCCTGATCCCTCTCTCTGTTCTGTCTTTATCTCTCCTACATTTGTTGCCCTCCTGTTCCAGATGTTTTTCTCGTCATTCTGTTTCTTCCCCTCCCTCCTCATCCTCTGTAGCCTGCAGCCATCATTCCTCTGATGGACTCCAGTTACGTGACCCATCGTTGCCATGGTGACCTCTTGACCAACGGCCAACTGAACTCTACCAACACACTTTGATCACTGTCTGTCTGCATCTGCATGCCTGGCTGTCTGTCTGTCTGCCTGTCAATTTGTCAATTTCTCATCTTTCTTTTCTCTCTTTCCCCTCTGTCATTTCTCTCTCTTTCTCTACCTCTCTCTCAATTCAATTTCAATTTAAGGGGCATTATTGGCATGGGAAACACATGTTTACATTGCCAAAGCAAGTGAAATAGATAATAAACAAAAGTGAAATAAACAATAAAAATGAACAGTAAACATTACACTTGGAACACAAAAGTTCCAAAAGAATAAAGACATTTCAAATGTCATATTGTGTCTATATACAGTGTTGTAATGATTTGAAAATTGTTAAAGTACAAAATGGAAAATAAATAAACATAAATATAGGTTGTATTTACAATGGTGTTTGTTCTTCACTGTTTGCCCTTTTCTTGTCTCAAATCTGGCTGCTGCGACAACACACTGTGGTATTTCATCCAATAGATATGGGACTTTATCTAAATTAGATTTTTATTCTTTGTGGGTCTGTGTAATCTGAGGGAAATATGGTCATACATTTGGCAGGAGGTTAGGAAGTGCAGTTTTCACCTCATTTTGTGGGCGGTGTGCACATAGCCTTTCTTCTCTTGATAGCCAGGTCTGCCTTCTGCAACCTTTCTCAATAGCAATGCTATGCTTACTGAATCTGTACATAGTCAAAGAGTTCCTTAATTTTGGGTCTGTCACAGTGGTCAGGTGCTCTGCCACTGTGTACTCTCTGTTTAGGGCCAAATAGCATTCTAGTTTTATCAGGCTTTTGGAAAATTCTTTCCAATGTGTCAAGTAATGATCTTTTAGTTTTCTCATGATTTGGTTAGGTCTAATTATGTTGCTGTCCTGGGGCTCGGTGGGGTCTGTTTGTGTTTGTGAACAGAGCCCCAGGACCAGCTTGCTTAGGGGACTCTTCTCCAGGTTAATTTCTCTGTAGGTGATGGTTAAGTTATGAAGGTTTGGGAATTGCTTCGTTTTAGGTGGTTGTAGAATAAATTGTCTCTTTTCTGGATTTGGAGAATTGGCAGGTATCGGCCTAAATCTGCTCTGCATGCATTATTTGGTGTTTTACATTTGTACACAGAGGATATTTTTGCAGAATTCTGCATGCAGAGTCTCAATTTGCTGTTTGTCGCGTTTTGTGAATTCATGGTTTGTGAGCGGACCCCAGACCTCACAACCACAAAGAGCAATGGGTTCTATAACTGATTCAAGTATTTTTAGCCAGATCCAAATTGGTATGTCGAATTTTATGTTCCTTTTGATGGCATAGAAGGCCCTTCTTGCCTTGTCTCTCAGATTGGTCACAGCTCTGTGGAAGTTACCTGTGGTGCTGATGTTTAGGCCAAGGTATGTATCATTTCTTGTGTGCTCTAGGGCAATGGTGTCTAGATGGAATTTGTATTCGTGGTCCTGGCAACTGGACCTTTTTTGGAACACCATTATTTTTGTCTTACTGAGATTTACTGTCAGGGCCCAGATCTGACAGAATCGGTGCAGAAGATCTAGGTGCTGATGGAAGGCCCTCCTTGGTTGGGGAGAGAAGCACCAGATCTTCAGTAGACATTTGACTTCAGATTCTAGTAGGGTGAGGCCTGGTGCTGCAGACTGTTCCAATACCCTTGGTAATTCGTTGATATATATATGTTGAAGAGGGTGGGGCTTAAGCTGCATCCCTGTCTCACCCCCTGGATTTTATAATGTTGTATATTTTTCCCCCAACACCACTTTCCATCCATTTGTATAGTAGGCTCTCATGCCAAATTGAGTCGAAAGATTTTTTTAAATCAACAAAGCTTGAGAAGACTTTGCCTTTGTTTTGGTTTGTTTGTTTTCAATTAGGGTGTGCAGGGTGAATACGTGGTCTGTCGTACGGTATTCTGGTAAAAAGACCATTTGAGATTTGCTTAGTACATTGTTTTCACTGAGGAAATGTACGAGTCTGCTGTTAATTATAATGCAGAGGATTTTTCCAAGGTTGCTGTTGACACATATCCCACGGCAGTTATTGGGGTCAACTTTGTCTTCACTTTTGTGGATTGGGGTGATCGGTCCTTGGTTCCAAATATTGGGGAAGAGACAAGAGCTGAGGATGATGTTAAAGAGTTTATGTATAGCCAATTGGAATTTGTGGTCTGTATATTTTATAATTTCATTTAGGATACCATCAACACCACAGGCCTTTTTGGGTTGGACGGTTTGTATTTTGTCCTGTAGTTCATTCAATGTAATTGGAGAATCCAGTGGGTTCTGGTAGTCTTTAATAGTTTATTCTAAGATTTGTATTTGATCATGTATATGTTTTTGCTGTTTATTCTTTGTTATAGAGCCAAAAAGATTGGAGAAGTGGTTTCTCCATATACCCCCGTTTTGGATACATAACTCTTCATGTTGTTGGTTGTTTACAGTTTTCCAATTTTCCCAGAAATTGTTAGATTCTATGGATTCTTCAATTACATTGAGCTGATTTCTGACGTGCTGTTCCTTCTTTTTCTATAGTGTAATTCTTTATTGTTTTAATGATTCACCATAGTGAAGGTGTGGGCTCAAGTTTTCTGGGTCTCTGTTTTTGGTTGCGTAGGTTTCTCAATTCCTTTCTTAGGTTTTTGCATTCTTCATCAAACCATTTGTCATTGTTGTTCATTTTCTTTGATTGTCTGCTTGAAATGTTTAGATTTTATAGGTAAGCTGAGAGGTCAAATATACTATTTAGATTTTCTACTGCCAAGTTTACAACTTCACTATTACAGTGAAACATTTTGTCCAGGAAATTGTCTAGAAGGGATTGAAATTTCTTTTCTTTTTTGGTAGATTTCCACACTGCTTTTTTTTCATCTATGGCATTTCTTAATATTATTCAGTTCTTTTGGCTTTGATGCCTCATCATTGAGCAAAGCTCTGTTCAAGTAGTGTGATTTTGATCTGAAAGGGGTGTCAGTGGGCTGACTGTGAACGCTCTGTTAGACTCTGGGTTGAGTTCAGTGATAAAGTAATCTACAATACTACTGCCAAGAGATGAGCTATAGGTGTACCTACCATAGGAGTCCCCTTGAAGCCTACCATTGACTATGTACATACCCATTGTCTGACAGAGCTGCAGGAATTGTCCTGTTTTTGTTGGTTATGTTGTCATATTTGTGTCTAGGGGGCATATGAGGGAGGGAATGCTGTCACCTCCAGGTAGGTGTTTGTCCCCCTGTGTGCTGAGGGTGTCATGTTTTGTCCAGTTCTGGCATTTAGGTCGCCCACAGACTAGTACATGTCCCTGGGCCTGGAAATGGTTGATCTCCCCCTCTAGGATGGAGAAGCTGTCTTCATTAAAGTATGGGGATTCTACTGGGGGGATATAGGTAGCACACATGAGGACATTTGTCTCTGTTGTGATCATTTCTTTATTCATTTCTCGACAGATATCAAATGTTTCTGTTTTGACTAATTGAATAGAGTGGGTTTGGTCTGCTCTATATCAAATTAGCATTCCCCCTGAGTCTCTTCCCTGTTTCACACCTGGTAGTTCGGTGGATGGGACGACCAGATCTCTAACCTAGAGGGCAACCAGTGGGTCCTTCTCCTCTTTATCATGTTTCTTGTAGAATGACAATGTCTATTTCCAATTTATTTGATGAAGTCTGGGTTCCTGCTCCTTAGGCCAAAGGCAGATGACCTTGTATATTCCAGGATGAGATAGTAAAAGCTTTGTGTTCCATAGTGTCTAGTGTTATTTTTGTGTGGTTTAGGCCCGGACCATCACAGTAGGTGAGAGCAGAGCATGTTGAGTATCTGATACATACCGCTTAGGTCACAGGATGTGGCTTGGGTGGGTGTAATAGTGGGGGTTGGGCCTGTTGCTCTGCTCACGGCCTGCTCACGGCTCATATGTGCTGCTGTCATGTTGAGGCCCTAGCCGCAGGGGTGGGGGGCATGGTGTAGGTAGAAGGGGCATAGGTCTCATATTGGGGTGGTCTTAGCTATTTGGGGTGTGGCTGGTGATGCTGTGGTCTGGGTGTAGGTCCTCTTGGCGTGGGTTCTTTCGGTGCAGGTCCTTCAGAAGGGGGTCTTACAGGTCTGGGAGGGTGACTGGCTCGTCTGGGCCTTGTGTCCTTCGCTCTGTTGCTCCTGTATGAGGTTCTGGGGCTACGGTTGCGGGTGACATCCTTTAGGGTCCTGTAAAAGTTGGGATTGCTGCCTTGAAGAGCTGGACCTGGTCGTAAAGGCTGTTCATGTCCAGGGTGTTGTGGGCCAGGAAGACATTACAGGCACAGTCTTGTGAAATGCTTGCATTCACCTCTCTCTCTCTCTCTCTCTCTCTCTCTCTGACTCTCTGTCTCTCTCTCTGTCTCTCTGTCTCTCTCTGTCTCTCTCTGTCTCTGTCTCTCCCTTTCCTCTACCTTCCCTCTCTCTGCCTCCAGGTTATTCTTATGTCCCTCCCCACTCTCCTCCTGCTTTGGTTGTTAATAGCAGCCCATTCTCCACCTTTCCCAGGAGTTATCTCCCTGTTATCTCCCTGAAGAGAAGAGTCCACTGCTGCAGAACTGTCTGTTTGGGCTCTTTATTATTGGAGAGATGCTTTGAGATGCTCCAACCGTTCAAAGGATCATTGTCTGTGGTCTCTGACGGAGATCTGCATATTAAATTAGATTAGACCAAAGCCATATTTCAAAGGTAGGATAATGGAGTGTAACATTTTGATGGCCCTGAGGGCCGTTATGGGTGGGAGGGGCAGGTGATTGCAAGGTCAGAGGTTAGATAGCAATATGGAGCTGACGCTAGTGAAAACCCCATGTGTGCCGCTTTGAAATACTTCCTCCTGAAACAAATGGAAGGCTGCACTTCCTCACCCTAGTCAAGCTCTGATGAGTTAGATCTGTTTACCCAGGGACTGAAGGTGTGGAGGGAGGATGTGTTCGTGTATGGCAGAGCAATGGGAATTAGTGTGTGACATTACAGTATGTGTGTGCATCTGTTTGTGCATGCGAATACTCTTGCGTATGCATGCACACGTGTGTGTGTGTGTGTGTGTGTGTGTGTGTGTGTGTGTGTGTGTGTGTGTGTGTGTACATAGAATTGTACGTTTAAAAGACAAGTCTTCACCACTTCACTCCTCAAGACTACCCAGTTATTCTGTAAAGTGTCATACCATGCACAGAGACCTGATGACCTGTTGAGGGGAAACAGTAGACGTGTCCCTGCCTGTCCCTGCCTGATGGGCCAATGGGAGAGATGAGAGACCAGTAACCACATTCCACTCAGCTTATGAAACATGGAGAGGGTTTTGATATTTAATAACACATAAATCAAGGCCAGTGTTCAGATTAGTGATGTCTCTCTCTCTTTCTCTCTTTCTCTCTCTGTCTCTCTCTCTCTCTCTCTCTCTCTTGCTCTCTCTGTCTTGCTCTCTCTGTCTTTCTCTCTGTCACTGTCTGTCTGTCTCTCTCTCTCTCTCTCTCTCTCTCTCTCTCTCTCTCTCTCTCTCAATTCAATTAAATTCAAGGGCTTTATTGGCATGGGAAACGTGTTAACATTGCCAAAGCAAGTGAGGTAGATAATATATAAAGTGAATATATAAAGTGAAATAAACAATAAGAATTAACAGTAAACATTACACATACAGAAGTTTCAAAACAATAAAGACATTACAAATGTCATATTATATATATACAGTGTTTTAACAATGTACAAATGGTAAAGGACACAAGATAAAATAAATAAGCATAAATCTCTCTCTGTCACACTCTCTCTGTCTGTCTTGCTCTCTTTCTCTGTCTCTGTCACTCTCTCTCTCTGTTTCTTTCTCTCTCTCTCTTTCTCTGTCTCTCTCTCTGTCTGTTTCTGTCTGTCTGCCAGCATCAGAGCAATCAAGGCATTGAGTGAATGTGGACAAATTGCTGCATTACACCATTAAAAATGACATTTTAAGCACAGCAATTAATCTGGATATGTTTACTGGGGAACTAAAAAAAAAACACATTTACAATTAAAGTTGATGTGGATTCCCTCAGTATGGGTGGGTTTGATTGTATTCTGCCCTTAGTTCCCAAAGTTTCTCATCTCCAAACACAACATAATATATGTTTAGTACGCCTCTTTCATACTGCACTGCAGCAGTCTGACAGATATCTGTTCAATCAATTCAACATGTTAACCTTTGATACCCACCATCAAAACTCCTCTCTCTGATCTCTGCCCACCCCTCCTTCCTCTGGACATGGACTGTGCTTTTACTGAGCGTGGCCTTGGTTCTGACTCACTGGGCCGCACCATCACAGGTACAGAGGGGGGAATTGGAACATATGGAAGTCTGGTTCAAATCAGTTGCTAAATTCTCGTATGGTAGTGCTGGAAGGTGTTTTATTGTGTGGGCTATAGACTAACTAAGTCCCAGAGTTATACCTGGACAGGTCACATAATATAGTAAGGTGAAACTACTGTCTAATTATTTCATAGAATCCCTCTTTACAGTAGTTAATTTCCAGACAGTTCAGTTGGAGAAAAGAACTGACTTGGCTACGTGACTCCACTGTAGCCTGTCAATGTCCATTTCCAGTGGTCTGCTCTATGGACCCTGTCTCTGCTGCTGGACTGTGTGATAACTGACACACATCTGACATCCAACATCGATGATGTTGTTTCTAGGTCATTTCTAGGGGTCTCAAATGGATGCATTTAGCCTAAAAGCTTTCTAAACAGTGTTTTAAAATGGCACATGTCCTGTGTTAAAAGTGCATTCCTGTACTTCACTGAACTGTCGGCTGATCATACATTTTCCACCTCCCCATCTCTCTCACTCTCTCTCCCGTTCCCTGTTTCATCTCTTTTCCTCTCAATGCTTCTCTTTCTCACACACACCTTTCTCCATCACACACACACACACACACCTTTCTCCATCACACACACACACCTTTCTCCATCACACACACACACCTTTCTCCATCACACACACACACACACACACCTTTCTCCATCACACACACACACACACACCTTTCTCCATCACACACACACACACACACCTTTCTCCATCACACACACACACACACACCTTTCTCCATCACACACACACACCTTTCTCCATCACACACACACCTTTCTCCATCACACACACACACACCTTTCTCCATCACACACACACACCTTTCTCCACACACACACACCTTTCTCCATCACACACACACCTTTCTCCATCACACACACACCTTTCTCCATCACACACACACCTTTCTCCACACACACACACCTTTCTCCATCACACACACACACCTTTCTCCATCACACACACACACCTTTCTCCATCACACACACACCTTTCTCCATCACACACACACCTTTCTCCATCACACACTCCACACCTTTCTCCCACCTTTCTCACACACACACACCTTTCTCCATCACACACACACCTTTCTCCATCACACACACACCTTTCTCCATCACACACACACACCTTTCTCCATCACACACACACCTTTCTCCATCACACACACACTTTTCTCCATCACACACACACCTTTCTCCATCACACACACACCTTTCTCCATCACACACACACCTTTCTCCATCACACACACACCTTTCTCCATCACACACACACCTTTCTCCATCACACACACACCTTTCTCCATCACACACACACCTTTCTCCATCACACACACCTTTCTCCATCACACACACACCTTTCTCCATCACACACACACCTCTCTCCATCACACACACACCTTTCTCCATCACACACACACCTTTCTCACACACCTTTCTCCATCACACACACCTTTCTCCATCACACACACACCTTTCTCCATCACACACACACCTTTCTCCATCACACACACACCTTTCTCCATCACACACACACACACCTTTCTCCATCACACACACACCTTTCTCCATCACACACACACACCTTTCTCCATCACACACACACCTTTCTCCATCACACACACACCTTTCTCCATCACACACACACACCTCTCTCCATCACACACACCTTTCTCTCTCCATCACACACACCTTTCTCCATCACACACACACCTTTCTCCATCACACACACACCTTTCTCCATCACACACACACCTTTCTCCATCACACCTTTCTCCATCACACACACACCTTCTCCATCCACCTCTCTCCACACACACACCTTTCTCCATCACACACACACCTTTCTCCATCACACACACACCTTTCTCCATCACACACACACACCTTTCTCCATCACACACACACCTCTCTCCATCACACACACACACCCTCTCCATCACACACACACCTTTCTCCATCACACACACACACCTCTCTCCATCACACACACACCTTTCTCCATCACACACACACCTTCTCCATCACACACACACCTTTCTCCATCACACACACACCTCTCTCCATCACACACACACCTTTCTCCATCACACACACACCTTTCTCCATCACACACACACCTTTCTCCATCACACACACACCTTTCTCCATCACACACACACCTTTCTCCATCACACACACACCTCTCTCCATCACACACACACCTTTCTCCATCACACACACACCTTTCTCCATCACACACACACACCTCTCTCCATCACACACACACCTTTCTCCATCACACACACACCTTTCTCCATCACACACACACCTTTCTCCATCACACACACACCTTTCTCCATCACACACACACCTTTCTCCATCACACACACACCTTTCTCCATCACACACACCTTTCTCCATCACACACACACCTCTCTCCATCACACACACACCTTTCTCCATCACACACACACCTCTCTCCATCACACACACACCTTTCTCCATCACACACACACCTTTCTCCATCACACACACACCTTTCTCCATCACACACACACCTCTCTCCATCACACACACACCTTTCTCCATCACACACACACCTTTCTCCATCACACACACACCTTTCTCCATCACACACACACCTCTCTCCATCACACACACACCTTTCTCCATCACACACACACCTTTCTCCATCACACACACACCTCTCTCCATCACACACACACCTCCATCACACACACACTCTCTCCATCACACACACACCTTTCTCCATCACACACACACCTTTCTCCATCTCTCCATCACACACACACCTTTCTCCATCCACACACACACCTTTCTCCATCACACACACACACCTTTCTCCATCACACACACACCTTTCTCCATCACACACACACCTCTCTCCATCACACACACACCTTTCTCCATCACACACACACCTTTCTCCATCACACACACACCTCTCTCCATCACACACACACCTTTCTCCATCACACACACACCTCTCTCCATCACACACACACCTTTCTCCATCACACACACACCTTTCTCCATCACACACACACACCTTTCTCCATCACACACACACACCTTTCTCCATCACACACACACCTTTCTCCATCACACACACACCTTTCTCCATCACACACACACCTTTCTCCATCACACACACACACTTTCTCCATCACACACACACCTTTCTCCATCACACACACACCTTTCTCCACACACACACCTTTCTCCATCCATCCACACACACACCTTTCTCCATCACACACACACACCTCTCTCCATCACACACACACCTTTCTCCATCACACACACACCTCTCTCCATCACACACACACCTCTCTCCATCACACACACACACACCTTTCTCCATCACACACACACCTCTCTCCACACACACACACCTTTCTCCATCACACACACACACCTCTCTCCATCACACACACACCTCTCTCCATCACACCTTTCTCCACACACACCTCTCTCCATCACACACACACCTTTCTCCATCACACACACACACCTTTCTCCATCACACACACACACCTTTCTCCATCACACACACACACACACACCTTTCTCCATCACACACACACCTTTCTCCATCACACACACACACCTTTCTCCATCACACACACACCTTTCTCCATCACACACACACACTTCTCTCCATCACACACACACACCTTTCTCCTCCATCACACACACACACCTTTCTCCATCACACACACACACACCTTTCATCACACCTTTCTCCATCACACACACACCTTTCTCCATCACACACACACCTTTCTCCATCACACACACCTTTCTCCATCACACACACACACCTTTCTCCATCACACACACACCTTTCTCCATCACACACACACACCTTTCTCCATCACACACACACACCTCTCTCCATCACACACACACCTTTCTCCATCACACACACACCTTTCTCCATCACACACACACCTTTCTCCATCACACACACACACCTTTCTCCATCACACACACACCTTTCTCCATCACACACACACCTTTCTCCATCACACACACACCTTTCTCCATCACACACACACCTTTCTGCATCACACACACACACCTTTCTCCATCACACACACACACCTCTCTCCATCACACACACACCTTTATCCATCACACACACACCTTTCTCCATCACACACACACCTTTCTCCATCACACACACACACCTCTCTCCATCACACACACCTTTCTCCATCACACACACACACCTTTCTCCATCACACACACCTTTCTCCATCACACACACACACCTTTCTCCATCACACACACACTTTCTCCATCACACACACACCTTTCTCCATCACACACACACCTTTCTCCATCACACACACACACCTCTCTCCATCACACACACACCTCTCTCCATCCACACACACCTTTCTCCATCACACACACACCTTTCTCCATCACACACACACCTCTCTCCATCACACACACACCTTTCTCCATCACACACACACCTTCTCTCCATCACACACACACCTCTCTCCATCACACACACACCTTTCTCCATCACACACACACCTTTCTCCATCACACACACACCTTTCTCCATCACACACACACCTTTCTCCATCACACACACACCTCTCTCCATCACACACACACCTCTCTCCATCACACACACCTTTCTCCATCCACACACACACACACCTTTCTCCATCACACACACACACACACCTTTCTCCATCACACACACACACACACACACACACACACACACACACACCTTTCTCCATCACACACACACACTTTCTCCACACACACACACACACTCTCCACACACACACACCTCTCTCCATCACACACACACCTCTCTCCATCACACACACACCTCTCTCCATCACACACACACCTCTCTCCATCACACACACACCTTTCTCCATCACACACACACTCTCTCCATCACACACACACCTTTCTCCATCACACACACACACCTTTCTCCATCACACACACACACACACACACACACACACACACACACACACACACCTTTCTCCATCACACACACACCTCTCTCCATCACACACACACCTCTCTCCATCACACACACACCTCTCTCCATCACACACACACCTCTCTCCATCACACACACACCTTTCTCCATCACACACACACACCTTTCTCCATCACACACACACACACACACACACACACACACACACACACACACCTTTCTCCATCACACACACACCTTTCTCCATCACACACACACCTTTCTCCATCACACACACAAACCTTTCTCCATCACACACACACCTTTCTCCATCACACACACACCTTTCTCCATCACACACACACTTTTTCTCCATCACACACACACCTTTCTCCATCACACACACACCTTTCTCCATCACACACACACACCTCTCTCCATCACACACACACCTTTCTCCATCACACACACACACACACACCTTTCTCCATGACAAACACACACACCTTTCTCCATCACACACACACACCTTTCTCCATCACACACACACACACACACACACACACACACCTTTCTCCATCACAAACACACACACCTTTCTCCATCACAAACACACACCTTTCTCCATCACACACACACATCTCTCCATCACACACACACACACACCGTTCTCCATCACACACACACACACACCTTTCTCCATCACACACACACCTCTCTCCATCACACACAAACTTCTCTCACACACATACCTCTCACACACACCTCTCACACACACACTCCTTCTCCTTGCTGAGTGATGTGTTAAGGAGGTTCACTGATGGTGCTCCTCTCTAGCACCCTTGGGCCTTGTCTGACATCATAGAGGGCGCTCAGATCTGTTTTTCTGACAGCTGTCACACACACACACACACACACACACCTCCTCTCCTGTTTATAGACGTCTCTCTCTCTCTGTTTCCTTAGCCCCAGAGAGATTAGAGATCAAAACATGACCAGCTGCTTCCCAATGACCCCCAAGACTTCCGGTATCCTCTGCCCTTTCTACTGACCGCTGGGAGGTCAGAGTTTATCACATCATGTTTAAAGTCACATGGGACTATGTAGTTAAGAGGTTCACTACTACTGTTCACCTAGAACCAGTGAATGACAAAGTACTAGAAATTCACTACTGTTAACCTAGAACCAGTAAATTACAGAATACTACAAATTCACTACAGTTTTTAACCTAGAACAGCAGAGACAGGGTCCATAGAACCAGTAGAATACTACAAATTCACTACAGTTGTTAACCTAGAACAGCAGAGACAGGGTCCATAGAACCAGTAGAATACTACAAATTCACTACAGTATACTGTTAACACCGCCAAGCATTGGCTAATGGCTACCTTCCCCCCCAGTTCCTGTCCAGTTCCCTGCTTCACCGATCAGTACTATGGGCCATTAACACCGTCCTCTAAATCATTAAGGATCTCGGTACCCTCTGTGTGGTGTACTCTGGTGCAAGGTGATACAGTTATTTGCGGATAACTTCTTTATTGAAGAAAAATGTACTTGCTACGACTGTGATATGTGATTGTCTCAACTAGCTATCTTAAGATAAATGTAAGTTGCTCTGGATAAGGGTGTCTGCTAAATGACTAAAATGTAAATGTAAAATGTTAACCTAGAACCAGTAAATGACAGAATTCTACAAATTCACTACTGTTTTTGCTAGTATTTTGATAGAGATCAATAGCAGCGATTGACTGTGTTACGCTGGCAGACATTGAAGCTATTTCTGCTGGATACACCACACCTTCACCGCTCAAATAAAATGAACCTGAAAGTGGAGTTAATGGACTTATAAAGAGAACAATAGACATCGGCTACTGTGCCACACAGTGATATCGTGGTCAATAGAACTAGTCTAAGGTGCTACAATGAAATCTATTTCTGCCTTTGTCTTGGTTTTCTGGGTGTTTACTACAGCTATAATGCCCATTGGTAAGCAGAGCATATTAATCATGTATTTGTAAGTAGCTGTTTTGAAGCACTACACATTCCTTTGTTATAACCGTCAAGAGTAATTGAGAACACAGGTAAAAGTGTCCATTTTCCGTCCGTGTGATTTTACCTGGCAAACATTTCCTGTATTTTATTTATTTATCCGTTATTTTACCAGGTAAGTTGACTGAGAACACGTTCTCATTTGCAGCAACGACCTGGGGAATAGTTACAGGGGAGAGGAGGGGGATGAATGAGCCAATTGTAAACTGGGGATTATTAGGTGACCGTGATGGTTTGAGGGCCAGATTGGGAATTTAGCCAGGACACCGGGGTCAACACCCCTACTCATACGATAAGTGCCATGGGATCTTTAATGACCTCAGAGAGCCAGGACACCCGTTTAACGTCCCATCCAAAAGACGGCACCCGTCACAGGGCAGTGTCCCCAATCTCTGCCTCCTATTGACTCTCCAACACCACCTCCAGCAGCATCAGGTCTTCCATCCAGGGACTGACCAGGACCAGCCCTGGTTGGCTTCAGAAGCAAGCCAGCAGTGGTATGCAGGGTAGTATGCTGCTGGTATCTCCATTTCACGCTCTGGTTTTGCTTGTACTAACAAACAATCTCACCTGCAGTGTTCTCTTTAGTTGCCTTGACAGCACATTTCTCAGTGTGGAAAGTTCACTCTCACAGTTGCCTAATAGGAATGCATTGATTAGGAGGACATTTTTTAGGAAGAGACTGACACGGTACGTTTGTGCCAAGGGCAGTGTGTGTGTGTGTGTGTGTGTGCTGCATGTGCGTGTGCGTTTAGAGTATGTGGGTATGTGTTGTGGGTTGGCACAGCCTGGCTCTTCTGTAGTTGGCAGGAGTGGGCACAGCACTCTGGGTGTGTGGTTAGTGAAAGTGTGTCAGAATCATGTTAGCCGCAGGGGAGACTTCCTGTATTCCTGGTGTGAGACTCTCACAGGTGCGCCACCATTCACATTACAGGGCAATGCTGCAACAATCACAAGTACAGCTGCACCGTCTCACATGACAATATCAGCCTATTACACTTGACATAACAGGTGTTTTATTGAGTCTGCCAAAGAGGATCTAGAACTAATCCTAACCCAATAGATAAGTATAATAACATAGACTTATAACTGTGAATTCATGTTCACAATCTGAGTGTCAAAGTTCAATTGCTCTTAATTAATATATTCCAGTCCAGAGCATGACCTCACCTCACCTCTCTCTCTCTCCTCTCTCTCCTCTCTCCTCTCTCTCTCTCTCTCTCTCTCTCTCTCTCTCTCTCCATCTTCTATCTATACACTCTTAGAAACAATGGTTCCAAAGGGATTCTTCAGCTGTCCCTATAGGTCAACACTTTTTGATTCCAGGTAGAACCCTGTTTGGGTTCCATGTAGAAACCTTTGAGAAAAGGGTTCTAGATGGAACCCAAAAGGGTTCCACCTGGAACCAAAAATTGTTCTTCAAAGTGTTCTCCTATGGGGACAGCCAAATAACCATTTTAGGTTCTAGATAGCACCTTTTTTTCCAGAGTGTACTCTCAGCTCTGCCCCAATTAAACTTAACCGTGTGTAAAAAAACATCCACTCTAAGTTTCAGGCTGAAACTTCAGCGTTTCATAATTAAAGTGCAGTATGAAAAATCACACAATTAAATCCTGTGCTGTAGAACTGCTGGCGAATGTAATGTTTGATTCAAAACCGCTGTGATGGAAGCAGCCGAGCACAGAAAAGAGTGAGAGGAGAGAAGCTAAGATTTCAGAATTACATTAAATATATACTTCATCAAATTAGAGCGTTTGTTTGGTTGAAAAGCCTGTGGGGCTTGAATGCTGAATAGACAGGGCATTCCAAGCCGAATATGAATAGATAGCTTCTGTTCGGACTCTGAGTTGGCTGTGTAAATCATCGCAGCCCTGGCTAGTATTAATGTAGCTGTCGATAGATAATGCAGGGTCTTTTACCATTTACGGTGGCTGGGTTGAGTGACTGTCAGAGATAGCCGAGGATGGCTGCACACTGCCCTTTGCTTTAGGGTCACAGAGAGGGAGAGAGTGAAAGTGTGTGTGTTCCTGTAAGAGAGGGAGAGTGAAAGTGTGTGTGTTCCTGTAAGAGAGGGAGAGTGAAAGTGTGTGTGTTCCTGTAAGAGAGGGAGTGTGAAAGTGTGTGTGTTCCTGTAAGAGAGGGAGTGTGAAAGTGTGTGTGTTCCTGTAAGAGAGGGAGTGTGAAAGTGTGTGTGTTCCTGTAAGAGAGGGAGTGTGAAAGTGTGTGTGTTCCTGTAAGAGAGGGAGAGTGAAAGTGTGTGTGTTCCTGTAAGAGAGGGAGTGTGAAAGTGTGTGTGTTCCTGTAAGAGAGGGAGTGTGAAAGTGTGTGTGTTCCTGTAAGAGAGGGAGTGTGAAAGTGTGTGTGTTCCTGTAGAGAGGGAGGGAGTGTGTGTTCCTGAAAGTGTGTGTGTGTTCCTGTAAGAGAGGGAGTGTGAAAGTGTGTGTGTTCCTGTAAGAGAGGGAGTGTGAAAGTGTGTGTGTTCCTGTAAGAGAGGGAGTGTGAAAGTGTGTGTGTTCCTGTAAGAGAGGGAGTGTGAAAGTGTGTGTGTTCCTGTAAGAGAGGGAGTGTGAAAGTGAGATTGTCTGGGCCATATTTCCTGTAAAAACAAGCCAATTATCTATGATGCTACGGATGTTTTTACTGCACAGTGTCAAAAGTGTTGGCTAGTGAATGACAGACCTTCCCCTTCCACCCCACACACACACACACACACACACACACACACACCATCACATGCACATGCATACACGCACTCACGAACCCATGCACACACACACGCATGCGCATGCACACACACGGACATAGACACACCCCTCCCAATAGCTTTGGTAATTTTCCCCTTACCCCCCCAATCTCCCTCTCTTTTCATGCCTGCACTGTTCCCTACTTCCTATGCACATGATTGTTTTCTCCTTGGCCTGCAGCGTGAATGTAATCAAAGCTCACTTTTACAGCACAACTGATGACTTGGGGGATTTGCCCACATTTAATTAGCTGTGGGTTTAGAGAGACAAGCCTGGTTAATACTCCCCAACTGAATACCCCCACTAGCAGTATACCACCTTTTATTCAGATCACACCTTAACTGCATCCCAAATTACACCCTATTCCCTTTATAGTGCACTACTTTTGACCAGGGCCCATAGGGAATAGTGTGCCATTTGGGATTTACACCTAGCCATTTGCTGATGCTATAATTGCGCTCAATACATAAATGATCCTTAACTAAAGTATAAATGAATGGGTGTTCCAGGGTTTTAATGTAATATGGTCCTTTGCTCGGTTAAACTTCGGGAAAGTCGCTAAGGCTGCTTGATGGCAGCATGTGATGAAGATGGCAGTCGATGACAGTCTTTTTAGTCTGATTGTGTGGAAATTGGAGAGGTATTATGTGGAATATTGTTGCTTCAATTGTTCTAATTGAGAAGTTTTAATGGTTGTGGGCGGTAGCTACTACTGACCTCTCCCGAAGTGTCCAGGGGGTCAACAGTAGGACACCAGCGGTGTTCAGTCAGACACCGTTAGGCCAGGCTATAGAAGGTAGAGGTACTGAGTTTTTTGGTGCTCAGGGAACTCCCTCCCCCTTCCCTTCGATCTGTCCCTCCTATCCCTCTCTTACGTTGACATTTGACATGTTAGTCATTTAGCAGACACTCTTATCCAGAGTGACGCACAGTTAGTTAGCCATAGCTTCTCAAATGGCTGCCCCGACTGGTTCACCAACTACTTCTCAGATAAAGTTCAGTGTGTCAAACCTGTTGTCCGGACCGGTTCAATTCTCGGGCCGACTCTTTTCTCTGTATATATCAATGATGTCTCTCTTGCTGCTGGTGATTCTCTGATCCACTTCTACGCAGACGACACCATTCTGTAAACATCTGGCCCTTCTTTGGACACTGTGCTAACAAGTCTCCAAACAAGCTGTTTTTAAATGCTAGTAAAACTAAGTGCATGCTCTTCAACCGATCGCTGCCCGCACCCTCCCGCCCGACTAGCATCACTACTCTGGACGGTTCTGACCAAGAGTATGTGGAAAACTACAAATACCTAGGTGTCTGGTTAGACTGTAAACTCTCCTTCCAGACTCACATTAAGCATCTCCAATCCAAAATTAAATCTAGAATCGGCTTCCTATTTCGCAACAAAGCCTCCTTCACTCACGCCACCAAACATACCCTCGTAAAACTGACTATCCTATCAATCCTTGACTTCGGCGATGTCATTTACAAAATAGCCTCCAACACTCTACTCAGCAAATTGGATGCAGTCTATCACAGTGCCATCCGTTTTATCACCAAAGCCCCATATACTACCCACCACTGGGACCTGTACGCTGTGTCTGGCCCTCACTACATATCCGTCGCCAAACCCACTGGCTCCAGGTCATCTATTATCTCTGCTAGGTAAAGCCCCGCCTTATCTCAGCTCACTGGTCACCATAGCAACACCCACCCGTAGCACAGGCTCCAGCAGGTATATTGTACTGTTCATCCCCAAAGACATCACTTCCTTTGGCCACTTCTTCTACACTTGCACACACTGGAAAGTACATAGGTTTTCTATTTTTCTTTCTTTTGTGTTTTTGACTGTACTTCTGGTTATGTGTAACTCTGTGTTTTTGACTGTACTTCTGGTTATGTGTAACTCTGTGTTTTTGACTGTACTTCTGGTTATGTGTAACTCTGTGTTTTTGACTGTACTTCTGGTTATGTGTAACTCTGTGTTTTTGACTGTACTTCTGGTTATGTGTAACTCTGTGTTTTTGACTGTACTTCTGGTTATGTGTAACTCTGTGTTTTTGACTGTACTTCTGGTTATGTGTAACTCTGTGTTTTTGACTGTACTTCTGGTTATGTGTAACTCTGTGTTTTTGACTGTACTTCTGGTTATGTGTAACTCTGTGTTTTTGACTGTACTTCTGGTTATGTGTAACTCTGTGTTTTTGACTGTACTTCTGGTTATGTGTAACTCTGTGTTTTTGACTGTACTTCTGGTTATGTGTAACTCTGTGTTTTTGACTGTACTTCTGGTTATGTGTAACTCTGTGTTTTTGACTGTACTTCTGGTTATGTGTAACTCTGTGTTTTTGACTGTACTTCTGGTTATGTGTAACTCTGTGTTTTTGTGTACTTTTTTGACTGTTTTTACTGTACTTCTGGTTATGTGTAACTCTGTGTTTTTGACTGTACTTCTGGTTATGTGTAAACTCTGGTTATGTGTAACTCTGTGTTTTTGACTGTACTTCTGGTTATGTGTAACTCTGTGTTTTTGACTGTACTTCTGGTTATGTGTAACTCTGTGTTTTTGACTGTACTTCTGGTTATGTGTAACTCTGTGTTTTTGACTGTACTTCTGGTTATGTGTAACTCTGTGTTTTTGACTGTACTTCTTTTGTACTCTGTGTTTTTGACTGTACTTCTGGTTATGTGTAACTCTGTGTTTTTGACTGTACTTCTGGTTATGTGTAACTCTGTGTTTTTGACTGTACTTCTGGTTATGTGTAACTCTGTGTTTTTGACTGTACTTCTGGTTTTGTAACTCTGTGTTTTTGACTGTACTTCTGGTTATGTGTAACTCTGTGTTTTTGACTGTACTTCTGGTTACTCTGTGTTTTTGAACTTCTAACTCTGTGTTTTTGACTGTACTTCTGGTTATGTGTAACTCTGTAACTCTGTTTTTGACTGTACTTCTGGTTATGTGTAACTCTGTGTTTTTGACTGTACTTCTGGTTATGTGTAACTCTGTTTTTGACTGTACTTCTGGTTATGTGTAACTCTGTGTTTTTGACTGTACTTCTGGTTATGTGTAACTCTGTGTTTTTGACTGTACTTCTGGTTATGTGTAACTCTGTGTTTTTGACTGTACTTCTGGTTATGTGTAACTCTGTGTGGTTTTGACTGTTTTTGACTGTACTTCTGGTTATGTGTAACTCTGTGTTTTTGACTGTACTTCTGGTTACTTCTGGTTGTGTAACTCTGTGTTTTTGACTGTACTTCTGGTTAACTCTGTGTTTTTGACTGTACTTCTGGTTATGTGTAACTCTGTGTTTTTGACTGTACTCTGTGTAACTCTTGTTTTTGACTGTACTTCTGGTTATGTGTAACTCTGTGTTTTTGACTGTACTTCTGGTTATGTGTAACTCTGTGTTTTTGACTGTACTTCTGGTTATGTGTAACTCTGTGTTTTTGACTGTACTTCTGGTTATGTGTAACTCTGTGTTTTTGACTGTACTTCTGGTTATGTGTAACTCTGTGTTTTTGACTGTACTTCTGGTTATGTGTAACTCTGTGTTTTTGACTGTACTTCTGGTTATGTGTAACTCTGTGTTGTTGTTTGTGTCGCAGTTGTAAATGAGAACTTGTTCTCAACTGGCCTACCTGGTTAAATAAAGGTGAAATAAAATAAATAAATCAAATTGTGCATTCATCTGAAGATGTCTAGGTGAGACAACAACACATCACAATCGTATCAAGTACATTTTCCCTCAACTCAGTACTTATCAGCAGTCAGTGCCGGTGAAAAAGAGGGCCTCTTCCCGCCTTTTTCTTTTATTACAGCTCTTGCCCAGAACCAAGGAACTTTGAACTCAGCCAACTGCTTGATGATGTAACACTACTGTAAAAAATGACACGTCTGGCCTCCTCAACTCTTGGTAGAAAATAGAAGTGTCTTTGGGTTGTGTGGCCCAGGAGTCATTCATTCAAGTTGTACTACAGGACACTGTTAACACCACCATGGCTAATGGCTACCTTTACCCCAATTCCTGTCCAGTTCCCTGCTTCACCAAGCAGTGCTATGGGCCATTAAATCATAAAGGATCTCGCTATTCTCACTGGTACAAGGTGACCCATAAATGAAACCAGGATAGCCAGGCTATTTGACCTCTACTGTAGATATGGGGGACCACTGAACCAGAGGGGCAATAGATGTGGATCTAGAGGGGGTACTTTTCCAATATCAACATCTGTGATAAGATGGAAATCTGCATGTTCCTTGTGCTCTTCTGCTTCTCCTGCATTAGACTGAATGACTTTCATGTTTTCAACAGCTGAAGTCAAATCCAAAGTGGTTCACTGAATCTAAATAGGAGCAGTTTTTGTAGTGTCCCCCATGATGCTGAGAGACAGAGGTCCCGTCCCAAATAGAACCCTGTTAGCAATACAGTGCCTTGCAAAAGTATTCACCCCCTTGGTGTTTTTCCTATTTTATTGCATTACAACCTGTAGTTTAAATATATTTGTATTTAAATGGAATGTAATGGGCATACACAAGATAGTCCCAATTGGTGAAGTGAACTGAAAAAAAAAGAACTTGCTACAAAAAATTAAACAAAATAAAAAACTAAAAAGTGGTGTGTACATATGTATTCACCCCCTTTACTATGAAGCTCCTAAATAATATCTGGTGCAACCAATTACCTTCAGAAGTCACACAATTAGTTAAATACAGTCCACCTGTGTGCAATCTAAGTGTCACATGATCTGTCACATGATCTCAGTATATATACACCTGTTCTGAAAGGCCCTAGAGTCTGCAACACCACCAAGCAAGGGGTGCCACCAAGTAAGCGGCACTATGAAGACCAAGGAGCTTTCCAAACAGGTCAGGGACAAAGTTGTGGAGATGTATTGGGTTGGGTTATAGAGATCAGGGTTGGGTTATAAAAAATATTGGAAACTTTGAACATCCTACGGAACACCATTAAATCCTTTCTTAAAAAATTGAAAGAATATGGCACCACAACAAACCTGCCAAGAGAGGGCTGCCCACCAAAACTCACGGACCAGGCAATGAGGGCATTAATCAGAGAGGCAACAAAGATAACCCTGAAGGAGCTGCAAAGCTCCACAGCGGAGATTGGAGTATCTGTCCATAGGACCACTTTAAGCCGTACACTCCACAGAGCTGGGCTTTACAGACGATTGGCCAGAAAAAAATGTTTGGTGTTTGCCAAAAGGCATGTGGGAGACTCCCCAAACATATGGAAGAAGGTACTCTGGTCAGATGAGACTAAAATTGAGCTTTTTGGTCATCAAGGAAAACGCTATGTCTTGCACAAACCCTATCCCTCATCACCCCGAGAACACCATCCCCGCATGGTGGTGGAAGCATCATGCTGTGGGGATGTCCCAGGGACTGGGAAACTGCTCAGAATTGAAGGAATGATGGATGGTAATAAATACAGGGAAATTCTTGAGGGAAACCTGTTTGTCTTCCAAAGATTTGAGACTGGGATAGGAGGTTCGCCTTCCAGCAGGACAATAACCCTAAGCATACTGCTAAAGCAGTTTAAGGGGAAACATGTAAATGTCTTGGAATGGCCTAGTCAAAGCCCAGACCTCCATTCAATTGAGAATCTGTGGTATGACTTAAAGATTGCTGTACACAAGCGGAACCCATCCAACTTGAAGGAGCTGGAGCAGTTTTGCCTTGAAAAATGGGAAAAAATCCCAGTGGCTAAATGTGCCAAGCTTATAGAGACATATCCCAAGAGAATTGCAACTGTAATTGCTGCAAAAGGGGGCTCTACAAAGTATTGACTTTGGGGGGGTGAATAGTTATGTATGCTCAAGTTATCTGTTTTTTTGTCTTATTTCTTGTTTGTTTCCCAATAAAAAACATTTTGTATCTTCAAAGTGGTAGGCATGTTGTGTTAATCAAATGATACAAACCCCTTAAAAATCTATATTAATTCCAGGTTGTAAGGCAACAAAATGTGAAAAATACCAAGGGGGGTGAATACTTTCGCAAGCCACTGTATAGTGTACTGCTTTTGAATAGGGCACCATTTAGGACACAGCCAGAGAGAAGGTTCTGTCAGGGTCTGTGACCAGTATGTGTTGAGTTATAGCGTGTCATGGCTGACAGCTGGCGAGCCCCTATAAACCCAGTAGCCCCATTCCTGCTGTCGGCCATTAAAGATGACTTCACTGATCTACCTCAGCTTGTCAAACACAGCATCCTGCAGAAAGGCTTAGCTGCTCATCAAAACTAGATTGATTTGTTAACTTTTTTATCCTCTGGAATTTTTGAAGATAGTGTTGATTCCTGTTTTGCTGATTTAATGCGTGGGAATATGGCCTTTAAACAGAGGTTTATTTAAGCAATAAGGCATGAGGAGGTGTGGTATATGGCCAATATACCACTGTTAAGGGCTGTTCTTATGCACGATGCAACGCAGAGTGCCTGTATACAGCCATTAGCCGTGGTATATTGGTCATACACCACAAACCCCTGAGGTGCCTTATTGCTAATATAAACTGGTTACCAACGTGATTCGAGCAGTTAAAATAAATGTTTTGTCATACCGGTGGTATATGGGTATGTCAGCCAATCAGTATACAGGGCTCGAACCACCCAGTTTATAATACCAGGTACATAGCTTCACCAACCTTATTTGTTTGAATCCCGAGCCGACTAGGTGAAGAATCTGTCTGTGCCCTTGAGCAAGGCACTTAACCCTAATTGCTCCTGTAAGTCTCTCTGGACAAGAGTGTCTGCTAAATGACTACAAAGTAAATGCAGGTATAAATTAGAGTGGGATGAGTGTTGCTACAGTAGATATCTCTGTTGTATTTCATTGTGTTTTCTTGTTATTCATACTGTTACAGCTCTCCTGAAGTTCATCTGGGTTCCCAAATCAAAAAGCCTTATTTACCCAAAGACATTATTCCCAAAGTGCCAGTAACCCAGCCTAGACCCCCAAAGAGCAAGCAGCAACACCTCCCTGAAAGAAGAACCAGACGTGGAGGGATCTTTGATTCCCTGATAATAATACATTGTATCTGTTTAACTCTTTGTTTAACCAGCTTTGATTAACAATAACTGTTGGTTTTCTAGATTAGGAAGATGTATCTGACTGCTAGGGCTGAGGAAAGAGTCATACACTGATGAATGAAGTGGGACTGTGGTTTCTGGATATTTATGAGTGTCACCTGGCTAATTCACTGTTCCTGCTCCATGGAGGATCTCCTGGGGCTAAATCCTTTCTAGAAACTTCAGTAAATATCTGTCATTGACTCCAATGCATGACTACACACACACACACACACACACACACACACACACACACACACACACACACGCACGCACACTTTCATCCTTAGATACTGCATAGTTCCTGCTGTCAATGCTGTACTACTCTGTCTGAGACTAAGTGTGGAAAATCCAGTGTTGTCCTCATTCCTTCTTTTCATCCTAGCAGAGATAATAGATGACCTGGAGCCAGTGGGTTTGGCGACGGATATGTAGTGAGGGCCAGACACAGCGTACAGGTCGCAGTGGTGGGTAGTATATGGGGCTTTGGTGATAAAATGGATGGCACTGTGATAGACTGCATCCAATTTGCAGTAGAGTGATGGAGCACACAGAGAAAGAAGGGAGCAGAGAGACATCGAAAGAAGGGAGCAGCGAAAGAAGGGAGCAGAGAGACATCGAAAGAAGGGAGCAGAGAGACAGAGGAAGAAGGGAGAAGAGAGACAGAGAAAGAAGGGACCAGAGAGACAGAGAAAGAAGGGAGCAGAGAGACATCGAAAGAAGGGAGCAGTGAAAGAAGGGAGCAGAGAGACATCGAAAGAAGGGAGCAGAGAGACATCGAAAGAAGGGAGCAGAGAGACATCGAAAGAAGGGAGCAGTGAAAGAAGGGAGCAGAGAGACATCGAAAGAAGGGAGCAGCGAAAGAAGGGAGCAGAGAGACATCGAAAGAAGGGAGCAGCGAAAGAAGGGAGCAGAGAGACATCGAAAGAAGGGAGCAGAGAGACATCGAAAGAAGGGAGCAGAGAGACAGAGGAAGAAGGGAGAAGAGAGACAGAGAAAGAAGGGAGCAGAGAGACATCGAAAGAAGGGAGCAGCGAAAGAAGGGAGCAGAGAGACATCGAAAGAAGGGAGCAGCGAAAGAAGGGAGCAGAGAGACATCGAAAGAAGGGAGCAGAGAGACATCGAAAGAAGGGAGCAGAGAGACAGAGGAAGAAGGGAGAAGAGAGACAGAGAAAGAAGGGAGCAGAGAGACATCGAAAGAAGGGAGCAGAAAGACAGAGAAAGAAGGGAGCAGAGAGACAGAGAAAGAAGGGAGCAGAGAGACAGAGAAAGAAGGGAGAAGAGAGACAGAGGAAGAAGGGAGAAGAGAGACAGAGGAAGAAGGGAGCAGAGAGACAGAGGAAGAAGGGAGAAGAGAGACAGAGAAAGAAGGGAGCAGAGAGACATCGAAAGAAGGGAGCAGAGAGAGAGGAAGAAGGGAGAAGAGAGACAGAGAAAGAAGGGAGCAGAGAGACATCGAAAGAAGGGAGCAGAAAGACAGAGAAAGAAGGGAGCAGAGAGACATCGAAAGAAGGGAGCAGAGAGACAGAGGAAGAAGGGAGAAGAGAGACAGAGAAAGAAGGGAGCAGAGAGACATCGAAAGAAGGGAGCAGAAAGACAGAGAAAGAAGGGAGCAGAGAGACAGAGAAAGAAGGGAGCAGAAAGACAGAGAAAGAAGGGAGCAGAGAGACAGAGAAAGAAGGGAGCAGAGAGACAGAGGAAGAAGGGAGAAGAGAGACAGAGAAAGAAGGGACCAGAGAGACAGAGAAAAAAGGGAGCAGAGAGACAGAGAAAGAAGGGAGCAGAGAGACAGAGGAAGAAGGGAGAAGAGAGACAGAGAAAGAAGGGAGCAGCAAAAGAAGGGAGCAGAGAGACAGAGAAAGAAGGGAGCAGCGAAAGAAGGGAGCAGAGAGACATCAAAAGAAGGGAGCAGAAAGACAGAGAAAGAAGGGAGAAGAGAGACAGAAAGAAGGGAGCAGAGAGACAGAGAAAGAAGGGAGCAGAAAGACAGAGAAAGAAGGGAGCAGAGAGACAGAGAAAGAAGGGAGAAGAGAGACAGAGGAAGAAGGGAGAAGAGAGACAGAGGAAGAAGGGAGAAGAGAGACAGAGAAAGAAGGGAGAAGAGAGACAGAGAAAGAAGGGAGCAGAGAGACATAGAAAGAAGGGAGCAGAGAGACAGAGAAAGAAGGGAGCAGAGAGACAGAGAAAGAAGGGAGAAGAGAGACAGAGAAAGAACGGAGAAGAGAGACAGAGAAAGAAGGGAGCAGAGAGACAGAGAAAGAGTCAATGGAGGTAAAAGGTAGTAATACATTCCTGTCAGGGTCAAGAAACACATAAATAACACCCTTTCTCTCTCTCTCTCTGTCTCTCTCTCTCTCTCTCTTTCTCTCTCTCTCTCTCTCTCTCTCTGTCAGAGAGTGAGCCAACAGGTTACAGCAGCTCCACACCCCCCCTCTCTAACTGTTCTCATTCATTCACTCTACCTACTCACACACACTTCTTCTCTCACACACAGTACACAATCTACTGTATGTGAGTGTTGCAACTACTTATTTTACGGAATACAATACAATACAATCTCGGATTCTTACTTCTCCCCTGTGGGCACTTCTAAACTTTTTCTCAGGGATTTTTTTCTCTCACAACCTGGCAACCCGTAGAGAGCAGCAAGCAGCAGTTGCCAGAACAAGTTGCCAGAACAAGAGGATGTGTCCTATCCCTGGAGAGGTAAGCAAGAAGCTTTTAGGGGCTCTGTGAGTGGGCCACTACTTTCACTGTCTCTTACTGGCTGTGTCTCAAATGGCACCCTACTCTTTATATAGTTACCTACATTTGATTAGAAAAGTAGCGCACTATATAGGGAATAGGGTGTAATCTGGGAGACACCCACTGTCTCTGCCAGTTCTAAAGTTAACACCCAGCTACAGTCTGGTAATTGTGGAACAAATTTGGAAACTGTTATTTTCTGAACGCGCCGTTCCACTCAATATAGTTTTCAAAGAGAGAGAAACTAGCAGAGCTAATGCAGCTGAAAAGGCTTTGGCAGAAAATGGAAGCATTTATTTCTATATAATGTGTTTAAGGAGCCTTTCCCCCTACTTTATGTTCAGGAATTCATTGCATTCCCAGCATTACTCATGCTTTGAAACATAATGTCTGAGGCAAGAGGAAAGTGCATTGTAGCATTAAAGCAAAGAACCTGTTGCGGACTGCTACTGCCACATCCACACTGTGTAGAGGGGATGCCTGCACAGGAACACTCTTCGAAAAAAGGCTCCTAAAAGGGTTCTTTGACTGTCCACATAGTAGAACACGTTTTGGTTCCATATAGAACCCTTTTTGGCTCCATGTAGAACCCTCTGTAGACTGGGTTCTAGATGGAACTCAAAAGGGTTCTTCCTGTAACCCACAAGGGTTCAAAAGGTTCTCCTATGGGGAAAGCCGAAGAACCCTTAAAGGTTCTAGATAGCAGGAGCACATGAAGGTCCCTGTTGTATCTGAGAGCTGGAGCATAATGTGATGAGCCTGGAGTGTACTATAGGGAACTCCCCATGTATAGACATGTCTGTATAGAATAACTAGCATTAGGAAGTGGTGATAAAATGGAATCATAATGATTCATTACTTTGTAATATTAAGGACTGTATGCCTGTGTGTGTGTGTGTGTGTGTGTGTGTGTGTGTGTGTGTGTGTGTGTGTGTGTGTGTGTGTGTGTGTGTGTGTGTGTGTGTGTGTGTGTGTGCATGCGTACACGTGTATTTTGTGTACATGTTTATCTTGATAATACTACATATCCCAATTTCTGGGAATCACCTAGATACTACAGCTTGAGGCAGGCACACACACACACACACACACACATACACACACGCTTGTGTTTACACCCTGTGTGTGTGTCTGTTTGTGTTTGTTTGTGTTTGTGTGTGTGTGTGCCTTTTCAATGCTCCCAATTTCACACCTGCAGGGATAATCCTCTGTGATGTGGAAAATGCCATTATGTAGAAATAGCTGACATGCGGTTGGACTTGTAGGGCATGTGGTACCAAATGGAGAGAGAGAGAGATGGAGTATTATATAGGGAGAGATAGCAGGGGAATGGTAGCGAAAGAGAAATGAAGTTGGAGAGAGAGAGAGAGAGACCATGTTTATGTCCTCTACCTTTAATCCACTCTGAGCTGTAATACACTAACTGGGGCCAGACAGACACAATACCCTCTCCAGTGCTAAGGTGAGGCTGCCAGGCTGGACACAAGTGATTGCATTGTGAGAGCGTTGCAGGGACGTTGTCAGAGGTTGCTGAGTGCTGCTGACCTGTTTGTGAGTGTAGCCTTTGCAGAAATGCCCCCTCTGCATCTTCAGAGTGAGGCCTGGTCCATTGCTGATTAAGAGTCCATAGAAGTGTGCACTTACATCATTGCAGACCTGGGTCAGTACAGAACATAATATGTCAAGTACTTTCAAATGCCTGCAAGTATTTGAAGCGCGCTTGAATTAGCTTGAAGTTTGCACTTTCGGGACTATGTATTTGGTTCCATTGTACTGGGCAGCTTAATCAATCTTAGCTCAAGTATTATATTTGGATAATTGGTGAAGTTGAAAGAAGCAGAGGGTTCATTTGGTGTAGTTTAAAGAAGCAGAGGGTTCTATTGGTGAAGTTGAAAGAAGCAGAGGGTTCAATTGGTGAAGTTGAAAGAAGCAGAGGGTTCATTTGGTGTAGTTTAAAGAAGCAGAGGGTTCTATTGGTGAAGTTGAAAGAAGCAGAGGGTTCATTTGGTGTAGTTTAAAGAAGCAGAGGGTTCTATTGGTGAAGTTGAAAGAAGCAGAGGGTTCATTTGGTGAAGTTGAAAGAAGCAGAGGGTTCATTTGGTGAAGTTGAAAGAGGCAGAGGGTTCTATTGGTGAAGTTGAAAGAAGCAGAGGGTTCTATTGGTGAAGTTGAAAGAAGCAGAGGGTTCATTTGGTGTAGTTTAAAGAAGCAGAGGGTTCTATTGGTGAAGTTGAAAGAAGCAGAGGGCTCTATTGGTGAAGTTGAAAGAAACAGAGGGTTCTATTGGTGAAGTTGAAAGAAGCAGAGGGTTCTATTGGTGAAGTTGAAAGAAGCAGAGGGTCCTTTTGACTAACACATGTTTGACCCCTTGTGAAGTAGCCTCCATCTTTGATTTTCTCCCCTGTGACCTCAGGGAACATCAGTTGACACTCTAACCATCTTACTATGTCTGTAATGAGCAACAGATGTCTTCACAGTCTGACTTGGGGAAAGATGTAGTAAGTTCCAACCCAGGATGAGTACATGAACCTACTTTACACAGAGAGATGCACTTTGGTCAGCAGGTTACTCAGAAGGCAGACCCAGATGAAGCCCACTCCTGGAGAGGGAAAAAGCACTTTCAGTGGAGACTCACCATTGAGCTTTATACGTCTAGGAAGAAGGGTCCAGAAAGCCAGCCCTTACTGTAAAAGTATGCTCTAGTTGCAAACCAGTTTGCCTTACTGTCTGTGGCTTGTGACTATGATATACAGATGTCAGATCTTAATTTGATCACTCTTTTGTTGCTGAGAATGTTCTAACTTGTAGTGTATTTGAGTATAAAAAAGGCTTCTAAAGTTTGTAATTTTCACTTTTAAATGTCAGACTTAATTTTCCCTAACAAGAAATGTATCAACCCCAACAATAATGTCCATTAATTATTATCCACATAATAATTCATAATAATGTCCTGTTGCTGCAAGTTGCCCAAATGAAGATCCTACATCTGTAAACTGATGTCAGGTTTCTACAACTGTAAGTTTCTACACTCTAACATGTAAAGTATGTAGCAGGATACAAGCAGAGACAGGACTGGCTTGGATTGGTATGTGAATGGAGAGGTGTTGTGTATCTTCTGGGTATGCTGTGTAACCTCTGGCAGCTCTCCCATCTGACTGGCTGTAAACTCAACATGCCTCTCAAACAGTCAAACACCCTGACGTTATCTGGCCAGGCCTTCAAACTGCTGTGAAATAAAACTATGGGGAAAAATGTTCAGATTTCATTTCTACCTGAAGTTGATCTGAAGTTGATCTACGGTCTAGAGAGGTGATATGGATGGTTTGATGGAGGGATGGATGTTTTGATGGAGGGATGGATGGTTTGATGGAGGGATGGATGTTTCGATGGAGGGATGGATGTTTCGATGGATGGTTTGATGGAGGGATGGATGTTTTGATGGATGGATGGTTTGATGGAGGGATGGATGTTTTGATGGATGGATGTTTTGATGGAGGGATGGATGGTTCGATGGATGGAGGGATGGATGGTTCGATGGAGGGATGGATGGTTCGATGGAGGGATGGATGTTTTGATGGATGGATGGTTTGATGGAGGGATGGATGTTTTGATGGATGGATGTTTTGATGGAGGGATGGATGGTTTGATGGAGGGATGGATGGTTTGATGGAGGGATGGATGGTTCGATGGAGAGATGGATGTTTCGATGGAGGGATGGATGTTTTGATGGAGGGATGGATGTTTTGATGGAGGGATGGATGGTTTGATGGAGGGATGGATGTTTCGATGGAGGGATGGATGTTTCGATGGATGGTTTGATGGAGGGATGGATGTTTTGATGGATGGATGGTTTGATGGAGGGATGGATGTTTTGATGGAGGGATGGATGGTTCGATGGAGAGATGGATGTTTCGATGGAGGGATGGATGTTTTGATGGAGGGATGGATGTTTTGATGGAGGGATGGATGTTATGATGGAGGGATGGATGTTTCGATGGAGGGATGGATGTTTTTATGGAGGGATGGATGTTTCGATGGAGGGATGGATGTTTTGATGGAGGGATGGATGTTTTGATGGAGGGATGGATGTTTTGATGGATGGATGGATGGATGGATGTTTCGATGGATGGTTTGATGGAGGGATGGATGTTTTGATGGAGGGATGGATGTTTTGATGGAGGGATGGATGGTTTGATGGAGGGATGGATGGTTTGATGGAGGGATGGATGTTTTGATGGATGGATGGATGTTTCGATGGATGTTTTGATGGAGGGATGGATGTTTTGATGGAGGGATGTTTTGATGGAGGGATGGATGTTTTGATGGAGGGATGGATGGTTCGATGGAGGGATGGATGGTTCGATGGAGAGATGGATGTTTCGATGGAGGGATGGATGTTTTGATGGAGGGATGGATGTTTTGATGGAGGGATGGATGTTTTGATGGATGGATGGATGGATGTTTCGATGGATGGTTTGATGGAGGGATGTTTTGATGGAGGGATGGATGTTTTGATGGAGGGATGGATGTTTTGATGGAGGGATGGATGGTTTGATGGAGGGATGGATGGTTTGATGGAGGGATGGATGTTTTGATGGATGGATGGATGTTTCGATGGATGTTTTGATGGAGGGATGGATGGTTCGATGGAGGGATGGATGTTTTGATGGAGGGATGGATGTTTTGATGGAGGGATGGATGGTTCGATGGAGAGATGGATGTTTCGATGGAGGGATGGATGTTTTGATGGAGGGATGGATGTTTTGATGGAGGGATGGATGTTATGATGGAGGGATGGATGTTTCGATGGAGGGATGGATGTTTTTATGGAGGGATGGATGTTTCGATGGAGGGATGGATGTTTTGATGGAGGGATGGATGTTTTGATGGAGGGATGGATGTTTTGATGGATGGATGGATGGATGGATGTTTCGATGGATGGTTTGATGGAGGGATGGATGTTTTGATGGAGGGATGGATGTTTTGATGGAGGGATGGATGGTTTGATGGAGGGATGGATGGTTTGATGGAGGGATGGATGTTTTGATGGATGGATGGATGTTTCGATGGATGTTTTGATGGAGGGATGGATGTTTTGATGGAGGGATGTTTTGATGGAGGGATGGATGTTTTGATGGAGGGATGGATGGTTCGATGGAGGGATGGATGGTTCGATGGAGAGATGGATGTTTCGATGGAGGGATGGATGTTTTGATGGAGGGATGGATGTTTTGATGGAGGGATGGATGTTTTGATGGATGGATGGATGGATGATGGATTTGATGGATGGTTTGATGGAGGGGGATGTTTTGATGGAGGGATGGATGTTTTGATGGAGGGATGGATGGTTTGATGGAGGGATGGATGGTTTGATGGAGGGATGGATGTTTTGATGGATGGATGGATGTTTCGATGGATGTTTTGATGGAGGGATGGATGGTTCGATGGAGGGATGGATGTTTTGATGGAGGGATGGATGTTTTGATGGAGGGATGGATGGTTCGATGGAGAGATGGATGTTTCGATGGAGGGATGGATGTTTTGATGGAGGGATGGATGTTTTGATGGAGGGATGGATGTTATGATGGAGGGATGGATGTTTCGATGGAGGGATGGATGTTTTTATGGAGGGATGGATGTTTCGATGGAGGGATGGATGTTTTGATGGAGGGATGGATGTTTTGATGGAGGGATGGATGTTTTGATGGATGGATGGATGGATGTTTCAATGGATGGTTTGATGGAGGGATGTTTTGATGGAGGGATGGATGTTTTGATGGAGGGATGGATGTTTTGATGGAGGGATGGATGGTTTGATGGAGGGATGGATGGTTTGATGGAGGGATGGATGTTTTGATGGATGGATGGATGTTTCGATGGATGTTTTGATGGAGGGATGGATGTTTTGATGGAGGGATGTTTTGATGGAGGGATGGATGTTTTGATGGAAGGACGGATGTTTTGATAGAGTGATGGAGAGATTCAGAGATGGGGTGAGGGGTTAAGGGGGAGATGTAGCTCTATCTGGTATCTGCATTTACTTGCTGAGCTAAGACAGACTTGACACACACACACACACCTACTGTAGGGAAAGGCAAAAATACAGAGATACTATAAATGCCATCTAAAAATCACAACCTCACCATAGCTAATCTATTGACCTTTTATAACCTCTAAAAGTCTAAGCCGTTTGGGAGGCTTTTACTAGGCTGACATATGGAATTGTTTTAAGATGGTCATACCATGGATCATTCAGCTATTTGATATTTTAGAACCCCTTTGTAACTCGTCCACTGCAGATGAGGAAGGCCGACATACGCGGAAACCCCTGATATCTCCAGCTTAAACCTTTCTCATTATGTTACTTAGAGTGATGCAGGGGGTGCGTCAACAGACTCTTAAGGATCAGAAATGTTGTCTTTTAAATGTATCTGAAGCCCTGTCTTTGCAGAAGCACCTTTTAATGTCACGTCAGCAAAGCAGATAGAAAATTCCAATTGGCCTGAAATGTAGAGTAGCCTTGAGGCTATGCTCTCCTTCCAGGGACTCCATGACCTGGAATGTAGAGTAGCCTTGAGGCTATGCTCTCCTTCCAGGGACTCCATGACCTGGAATGCATGCACTTTCTCTTCTGAAGTGTGTGTGTGTGTGTGTGTGTGTGTGTGTGTGTGTGTGTGTGTGTGTGTGTGTGTGTGTGTGTGTGTGTGTGTGTGTGTGTGTGTGTCCTGAAGGGAGAGATTGGTGGAAACAATCATTAACCTTGGATTGCAGACCCAATGTACCTTCATAGACAGTTAATACGTATCCTTTCCCAGACCTGATTAGTGGGAGGAACTCTTAAGGTTTCACCAGACACACTTCTCCTCTTTGAAATGTATTGCTATACTGCAGGCCGTGACATGTTAATGCAAAGGACACCAGATTTCATGGTCTGGTCACAGAGAACTTGCTGTCTATTAGATTGTAGATTAGGGACCGCACAAAGAAATACTGACACACACACAGATGGACACACATATATACACACAAACACACACACACACACACGTGGACACACACACACATCGACACAGATGCGTACCTACAGGTGGAGATGAGAGCTGGACACAGAAATCTGTTATTACAGATTTTCTTTGGTGTCGCAATCAAACTCAACACACACACACACACACACACACACACAGACACACACACACACACACACACACACACACACACACACACACACACACACACACACACACACACACACACACACACACACACACAACACACACACACACACAGGAAACAATTAGCTATGGTGTCTTAGCCTAGCTCAGGGATTAATCAGACCTGGTATGTGAGTTCCAGGGCTATGAGTGGGAGAAGGCTTCAGGGCAGGGGGCTCGACTAATCTCTTCCCCAGGATAGGTGTTCTGGTCTGGGGGACCGTGGCAGGCCAGGTATGCCTCAAAGCCTAGGTAGATGCTATGGCTCCCATTCCAGACGACCTTAATTCTGAGGGAATGGTTATGCAGTTTAGACTATATGGAATATAATGACCAGAATCAGGAAGTAGACTTGGGAAAAATCTGGGCCTTAGTTATAGGCTTTAACTTTATCTCATAATTTGATCAGGTCACATTGTCAGGAAAAAGACCCATATGGTAGTTAACTGACTGTTATCTACTGAAAGGGATAGGCATGATTCATCATCTGAAATGTCATGGCTTTGATATGATTTCATGAATACTGTGAATATTTTACTATCGTGATGGTTTTCAGTTGCTTAGAGCAGGGTGTTGATTTAGTATATCAGTGTTGTTCGCTGTGAGATGGTGAATGTTCATTGTGCCTAATTGCTTAGCTTGTTTCAAGGGAGCTGTCGACAGTCTCCATAGTAACAACCTTGGTACTGACGTGTTGTAGACAGGAGTATATTCATGGCCATGTGCACAAATAGAAGTCCTGCCGTGAGGCCTTGATCGCCCAGGTTTCTTACAAAGTGAACATTCGTTAGGGGTCCACATTGTGGTAGCCATGTTCAACTGTGTGAAACATCACACTGACTGTTAGCTACTGAACGGGATGTGCGTGATTCACCATCTGAAATGTCATGGCTTTGATATGATTTGGTGAATATTTGACTATCGTGATGGTTCTCAGCTGCTTAGAGGAGGGTGTTGATTCCTGCATGGGAAACAAATGAGTCAGCTGAATATAGGGATATGCAAGTGGAGCAGATATTATCCTGAATCATACTCATGAAGATAGAGACCTACCTGAGGCCCTCAGACCGTGAGGATGTCCTCTTTCTGGCCTGACATGCTGACCTGGGATCAGTCTAATTCAACATGTGATAGTGTTGTGTAGAAAACACTCATATATGGGCCTTGTTTAACTGTTTCACTTTGTTGCTTTCAGAAAAGATAGAGGAGTCTGAGCTGAATCTTAACGAGGACGTGGATCTGTCGGAGGAGATCTGAGGAGAGGACCAGGAACAGGAGAGAAGAGGAGGAGAAGGAGGGATACAAGAGGAGGAGGAGGACAGAACATGGGCCATTCCTGTTTGTGGATTTTTCTGCTGTCCCTGTCTCTCTCCCACCAGGCAGTCACTGAACAGGCAGAAGGTATTGGATTTGACCTCTTTCTCCCTCTCCATCCCTCTCTCTGCCTCTCTCTCTCTCCTCCCTCTCACCATTTCTCTCCTGACCATTCCCTTTCCTCAGCTTTCTCAACATCTCTCACTATGTCTCTCTGTTTCTCTCTCTCTCCGTCTCTCTCCCCCTCCTCTCTCTCTCCGTCTCTGTTCCTCCTTATCTACCTCACCATTTCTCTACTTGTTCCACTTATCTCCCTGTATCTCACCAAACCTTCCTCTCATTATTTCTTTCCATCCCACCCTCCATCTCGTTATGTCTCCCCACCACCCACTTACCCTTTCCTTTCTTCTCCTCTCTCCGTCCTGTCCTTCTCCTCTCTCCATCCTGTCCTTCTCCTCCTCTCTCCATCCTCTCCTTCTTCTCCTCTCTCCATCCTCTCCTTCTTCTCCTCTCTCTGTCCTCTCCTTCTTCTCCTCTCTCCATCCTGTCCTTCTCCTCTCTACATCCTGTCCTCCTCTCTCCATCCTGTCCTCATTCTCCTCTCTCCATCCTGTCCTTCTCCTCCTCTCTCCATCCTCTCCTTCTTCTCCTCTCTCCATCCTCTCCTTCTTCTCCTCTCTCTGTCCTCTCCTTCTTCTCCTCTCTCCATCCTGTCCTTCTCCTCTCTACATCCTGTCCTCCTCTCTCCATCCTGTCCTCCTTCTCCTCTCTCCATCCTGTTCTTCTCCTCCTCTCTCCATCCTCTCCTTCTTCTCCTCTCTCCATCCTCTCCTTCTTCTCCTCTCTCTGTCCTCTCCTTCTTCTCCTCTCTCCATCCTGTCCTTCTCCTCTCTACATCCTGTCCTCCTCTCTCCATCCTGTCCTCATTCTCCTCTCTCCATCCTGTCCTCATTCTCCTCTCTCCATCCTGTCCTTCTTCTCCTCTCTCCATCCTGTCCTTCTCCTCTCTCCATCCTGTCCTTCTTCTTCTCTCTCCATCCTGTCCTTCTCCTCTTTCCATCCTGTCCTTCTCCTCTCTACGTCCTCGCCTTCTTCTCTTATCTCCATCCTGTCCTTCTTCTCCTCTCTCAGTCCTCTCCTTCTTCTCTTCTCTCCATCCTGTCCTTCTCCTCTCTCCATCCTGTCCTTCTTCTCCTCTCTCAGTCCTCTCCTTCTTCTCTTCTCTCCATCCTGTCCTTCTCCTCTCTCTATCCTGTCCTTCTCCTCTCCCCATCCTGTGCTTCTTCTCCTCTCTCCATCCTGTCCTTCTCCTCTCTCCATCCTGTCCTTCTCCTCTCTCCATCCTGTCCTTCTCCTCTCTCCATCCTGTCCTTCTCTTCTCTCCATCCTGTCATTTTCCTCTCTCCATCCTGTCCTTCTCCTCTCTCCATCCTGTCCTTCTCCTCTCTCCATCCTGTCCTTCTCCTCTCTCCATCCTGTCCTTCTCTTCTCTCCATCCTGTCCTTCTTCTCCTCTCTCCATCCTGTCCTTCTTCTCCTCTCTCCATCCTGTTCTTCTTCTCTTCTCTACATCCTCTCCTTCTTCTATTCTCTCAGTCCTCTCCTTCTTCTCCTCTCTACATCCTCTCCTTCTTCTATTCTCTCAGTCCTCTCCTTCTTCTCCTCTCTCCATCCTGTCCTTCTTCTCCTCTCTCAGTCCTCTCCTTCTTCTATTCTCTCAGTCCTCTCCTTCTTCTCCTCTCTACATCCTCTCCTTCTTCTATTCTCTCCATCCTGTTCTTCTTCTCCTCTCTCCATCCTGTCCTTCTTCTCCTCTCTCCATCCTGTCCTTCTTCTCCTCTCTCAGTCCTCTCCTTCTTCTCCTCTCTCCATCCTGTTCTTCTTCTCCTCTCTCCATCCTGTCCTTCTTCTCCTCTCTCCATCCTGTCCTTCTTCTCCTCTCTCAGTCCTCTCCTTCTTCTCTTCTCTCCATCCTGTCCTTCTTCTCCTCTCTCCATCCTGTCCTTCTTCTCCTCTCTCCATCCTGTCCTTCTCTCTCCATCCTGTCCTTCTTCTCCTCTCTCCATCCTGTCCTTCTTCTCTTATCTCCATCCTGTCCTTCTTCTCCTCTCTCAGTCCTCTCCTTCTTCTCCTCTCTCCATCCTGTCCTTCTTCTCCTCTCTCCATCCTGTTCTTCTTCTCTTCTCTCCATCCTGTTCTTCTTCTCCTCTCTCAGTCCTCTCCTTCTTCTCCTCTCTCCATCCTGTCCTTCTTCTCCTCTCTCCATCCTGTTCTTCTTCTCTTCTCTCCATCCTGTTCTTCTTCTCCTCTCTCAGTCCTCTCCTTCTTCTCCTCTCTCCATCCTGTTCTTCTTCTCCTCTCTCCATCCTGTTCTTCTTCTCCTCTCTCAGTCCTCTCCTTCTTCTCCTCTCTCAGTCCTCTCCTTCTTCTCTTCTCTTCATCCTGTTCTTCTTCTCTTCTCTCCATCCTGTTCTTCTTCTCTTCTCTCCATCCTGTTCTTCTTCTCCTCTCTCCATCCTGTCTTCTTCTCTTCTCTCCATCCTGTTCTTCTTCTCTTCTCTCCATCCTGTTCTTCTTCTCTTCTCTCCATCCTGTTCTTCTTCTCCTCTCTCCATCCTGTCCTTCTTCTCCTCTCTCCATCCTGTCCTTCTTCTCCTCTCTCCATCCTGTCCTTCTCCTCTCTCAGTCCTCTCCTTCTTCTCCTCTCTCCATCCTGTCCTTCTTCTCCTCTCTCCATCCTGTCTTCTTCTCCTCTCTCCATCCTGTCCTTCTTCTCCTCTCTCAGTCCTCTCCTTCTTCTCCTCTCTCCATCCTGTCCTTCTTCTCCTCTCTCAGTCCTCTCCTTCTTCTCCTCTCTCCATCCTGTCCTTCTTCTCCTCTCTCCATCCTGTCCTTCTTCTCCTCTCTCCATCCTGTTCTTCTTCTCCTCTCTCCATCCTGTCCTTCTTCTCCTCTCTCAGTCCTCTCCTTCTTCTCTTCTCTCCATCCTGTTCTTCTTCTCCTCTCTCAGTCCTCTCCTTCTTCTCTTCTCTCCATCCTGTTCTTCTTCTCCTCTCTCAGTCCTCTCCTTCTTCTCTTCTCTCCATCCTGTTCTTCTTCTCCTCTCTCAGTCCTCTCCTTCTTCTCTTCTCTCCATCCTGTCCTTCTTCTCCTCTCTCAGTCCTCTCCTTCTTCTCTTCTCTCCATCCTGTTCTTCTTCTCCTCTCTCCATCCTGTTCTTCTTCTCCTCTCTCCATCCTGTCCTTCTTCTCTTCTCTCCATCCTGTTCTTCTTCTCCTCTCTCAGTCCTCTCCTTCTTCTCTTCTCTCCATCCTGTTCTTCTTCTCCTCTCTCAGTCCTCTCCTTCTTCTCTTCTCTCCATCCTGTCCTTCTTCTCCTCTCTCAGTCCTCTCCTTCTCTTCTCTCCATCCTGTTCTTCTTCTCCTCTCTCCATCCTGTTCTTCTTCTCCTCTCTCCATCCTGTTCTTCTTCTCCTCTCTCCATCCTGTCCTTCTTCTCCTCTCTCCATCCTGTCTTCTTCTCCTCTCTCAGTCCTCTCCTTCTTCTCCTCTCTCAGTCCTCTCCTTCTTCTCCTCTCTCAGTCCTCTCCTTCTTCTCCTCTCTCCATCCTGTCCTTCTTCTCCTCTCTCCATCCTGTCTTCTTCTCATGCTCCGTCTATCTGTTTCAGACACAAGTGCTAGACTAAATAATGTCTGTATGTCCAGTATGTCTAGACACCTGGATGGACTAGGCAGGTAGACAGTGATGCAGACTCAGTCACTCTTCCATCTTTAGACAGGGCATTCTGAACATCTGGGAGCCTCCTGTTCACCACTATCTGTCAGACTACAGTCCACTGTCAAATCTTGGCCTTAGGTTTGGTACTGTACATCATACCTATGTCAAATACATATGTCAAATCTGTTCAAATACTTTAGCTGGGCTTCATTTGGTTTGCCCGGTACATCAGAACCAATGGCATAGTCCCAAAAGTGCAAATTCCAAGCTAAATCAAATGCATGTCTGCTAGAGGTTTACTGTACACAGCTTCTGATGTTCTTGGATGCCATGGAAGGTTGAATTAGCCAATCAACTGGCTAAAGATGAACTCTTGGGGTGGAATCTGATTGGCAGCCAGTAATGCATTTTTTATTTTTTTTAAACTTTCCAACTATTGGAATGAAACAATGTTTGTGCAACACCTAACAACCTCGCTGAGAGGATCTGACCTTTCAGTGTAATGGCTAAGGTGCTGAGGTTGAGTCCCGGTCAGGCTTCCCCTTGAATCTGCAGCAGTACTATAATTCTATGCTTACGGTGTTTAACTGACAGAAGGCTTTAGACTGGGCTTGATTTAAACACCAACGTCACTGACTCTCATGTTCTGTGAGATTAAATGCATTTAAATATGATTTTTTTACGTTACCTTTTTCCCAAAGTAGAACTTAGATGGTGCAGATGGAATTTTGTCAAATACACCAGCCTGGCTGGCAGCTGTGTTGAAACTAGAGGAACCAACTCAAGACTAAAGCCTGTCTGGAAAGGTACCATTGGAGTAGCAACTGTTGCCATTCTTGGGGCTTGTTCTCTTTTGTCAAAGATTCACACATGGATCCAAGTTATTATGTCCCAATATTAGAATGTAGTGAATAATGAACAGACTATTGACTGTGCTGTATTGTTAGATGATGATATGTAGCAACTAGGTGGACAACAGTGGACAGGTACTGAACTATAATGACCCTTCACCATGTGTTGTCTAGCAATTCTAGACATGTGGTTCTCACCTGCCAGACACAGTATACAGTCTGGACAATTTATCTTTTCCCCTCAGTCTGTCTATCTGTCAGTCTGTCTATCTGTCTGTCTGTCTATCTGTCAGTCGGTCTATCTGTCAGTCAGTCTATCTGTCAGTCGGTCTATCTGTCAGTCGGTCTGTCTGTCAGTCTGTCTATCTGTCAGTCTGTCTATCTGTCAGTCTGTCTATCTGTCAGTCTGTCTATCTGTCAGTCTGTCTATCTGTCTATCTGTCAGTCTGTCTATCTGTCAGTCTGTCTATCTGTCTATCTGTCAGTCTGTCTATCTGTCAGTCGGTCTATCTGTCAGTCTGTCTATCTGTCTATCTGTCAGTCTGTCTATCTGTCTATCTGTCAGTCTGTCAGTCTGTCTATCTGTCAGTCTGTCAGTCTGTCTATCTGTCAGTCTGTCAGTCTGTCTATCTGTCTATCTGTCTATCTGTCAGTCTGTCTATCTGTCAGTCTGTCTATCTGTCTATCTGTCAGTCTGTCTATCTGTCAGTCGGTCTATCTGTCAGTCGGTCTATCTGTCAGTCGGTCTATCTGTCAGTCGGTCTGTCTGTCAGTCTGTCTTTCTGTCAGTCTGTCTATCTGTCTATCTGTCAGTCTGTCTATCTGTCAGTCGGTCTATCTGTCAGTCGGTCTATCTGTCAGTCTGTCTATCTGTCAGTCTGTCTATCTGTCAGTCTGTCTATCTGTCTATATGTCTATCTGTCAGTCTGTCTATCTGTCAGTCTGTCTATCTGTCTGTCTGTCTGTCTGTCTGTCTGTCTGTCTGTCTATCTGTCAGTCTGTCTATCTGTCAATCTGTCAATCTGTCAATCTGTCAATCTGTCAGTCTGTCAGTCTGTCTATCTGTCAGTCTGTCTATTTGTCTGAACAATTTATGTGTTTCCTCTCTGTCTGTCTGTCAGTCTGTCTATCTGTCAGTCTGTCTGTCTGTCAGTCTGTCAGTCTGTCTGTCTGTCTGTCTGTCTGTCTGTCTGTCTGTCTGTCTGTCAGTCAGTCTCTCTGTCTGGACAATTTACATTCTTTCCCATCTGTTTGTCTATCCATCTGCCTGTCTGCCTGTCCGTTCGTCGGTCCGTCCTTAAGTCAGTCTGTCTGTCCATCCATTCATCCTTCAGTCAGTCAGTCTGCCTGTCTGTCTGTCCATCCTCCAGTCCATCCATCTGTCTGTCCGTCCGTAAATCTGTCCGTCCGTCAATCTGTCCGTCTGTCAATCTGTCAGTCCGTCAATCTGTCAGTCCGTCAATCTGTCTGTCCGTCAATCTGTCAGTCCGTCAATCTGTCTGTCCATCAATCTGTCTGTCCGTCAATCTGTCCGTCCGTCAATCTGTCCGTCTGTCAATCTGTCAGTCTGTCAATCTGTCAGTCCGTCAATCTGTCTGTCCATCAATCTGTCTGTCCATCAATCTGTCTGTCCATCAATCTGTCTGTCCGTCAATCTGTCTGTCCATCAATCTGTCTGTCCGTCAATCTGTCTGTCCATCAATCTGTCTGTCCGTCAATCTGTCTGTCCATCAATCTGTCTGTCCGTCAATCTGTCTGTCCATCAATCTGTCTGTCCGTCAATCTGTCTGTCCGTGTATTCTCTGCTGTTTCTCTGCTGTTTCTCTGCTGTTTCTCTGCTGTTTCTCTGCTGTTTCTCTGCTGTTTCTCTGCTGTTTCTCTGCTGTTTCTCTGCTGTTTCTCTGCTGTTTCTCTGCTGCTGTGTTCCATAGTTCTCTTCCTCCATTTGGAGGGTAAACAGTACACACTGACATGACATATTACACTAAACTAATGGAAGAACGCTCCTGTGCCCTGGCGTGGTTTGCTGCCTTTGTGAAGCTTGACTTAGGAACCGTGCTCAGTCATGACTCACACTGTCGTGTCCCATGACCTGTAAAGGTTTTAGCATGCGTCACAGACTCCATTACATGGCGATGTGGCCAGAGGCAGTTTGTCGGTGTAGTCTCCAAAACGGTTCCCTGTGATACTTAGTCTCCTGACTGTAGAATGGAGGATGTAGTTTTGTGAGCAGGAGCAGAATGCTGGTCCGCGGTGAGCCGGGACATATGTCACCCCCGCTGAATCCCGGGATGGCAGCCAAGGAAGGGATAAAAGAGGAGAGGAAAGCGAGGCAGGACAAGGGGAAAGGAGAGAGGCTGAGTTATCACATAGAGCACAATCACTGGACCGTATCGTCTATTCCCTGTTGTAATCTATTCTGTCACGGTAATACTGGGGCACTGACAGGGACAATGTGTGTGTAGACTGTTCGTATGTGTGTGTAGACTGTTCGTATGTGTGTGTGTGTGTGTGTGTGTGTGTGTGTGTGTGTGTGTGTGTGTGTGTGTGTGTGTGTGTGTGGCTAATATGGCAAGTAATACGGTTCATATTGTGGGTGTGTCCGCCACAAACACACACATTTACATCCATCACCATGCAACAGGTGTGCATCTGTTCCAGTGTGTGTGGTTATGCAAAGAGACCCAACACCTATTCTACCGCCTGGTGTGTGTTTGAGCGGACGCGGTCTGGCCCCACTTTAGGCTGTTTATGTTGTTATTCCAAGCCTTCCTCTTCGCTGTACTAAAATGTTACTGCTGGACTGCTCAGAATATTGATGGTCTCAACGCCTCACCTGTGAGCCATTAAACATTCATAGGAGCCTTGTGGTGCCTGTCTGTGACAGCAGAAGGTTGGCCACGGAAATGTATTACCTTCCGAGGCAGGTAGCCTAGCAGTCAAAAGTGTTGGGCCACGAACCGAACGATTTCTGGTTCAAATCCGCAAGGTGGAAAAATCTGCTGTTCTGCTCCTGAGCAAGGCAGTTAACCCCCAGTAACAACTGCTCTTCAGGCACCGATGACTACGATTAAGGAAGCTCCCTGAACCTCTTCAATTCAGAGGGTTTGGGTTAAATGCAGAACGTTGTGCAACTGACTAGGTATCCCCTTCCCTATTTAATGGAGGTATACTGCCACCTTGTGGTAGAATGGGGAAACACTGTTTGGAGAGGAGCGGGGTGAAGTTGGCCCGAGATGCTGATTGTGGGTCAGTTTGGCATTTTCGCCACTAATGGTTGTTAGCGTCCAATTGGCTCATTCATCCCCCCTCCTCTCCCCTCTAACTATTCCGCAGGTCATTGCTGTAAATGAGAATGTGTCAAATTAAGGTTCAATAAAATAAACTTTCACCCTGGAGCGTGGACAGAAACAGATCAGTTGAGTTTCTGGTTTCACAGAGAAGGAAACATGAGAGGAACAATAGGTGAAATAAAGCTACATTAAATGAAGGAGAAGCTTTGGAATTCAGGTTTAATAAAGACACTCTTTTTCTTTTGTCTTCTCTTGTGAAATGAACAGGTGCCAACGCTCAGTTAATCTGGCCTTTATTGTTCCCCGAGGCTGAGAGAAATCCCACTCAACTAAAAGATGCAATGGAAAGGATGCAGAGACGCACATCTCATGCTGAATACAGACTGATATACAGACATCCCTGCAGGAAATCTGCAGTCCTCCAACCTGAATTCTGGGAAATGGAATGGAGTCTTGCAACACTAAACCACTAAACCAGTCATATATCTGCTCTTCCCCCAGCATGTCGGACGGCGCAGCCTGCAGACCTAGTGTTCTTGGTGGATGAGTCGTGGGGCGTGGGCCAGACCAGCTTCTCCAGGGTTAAAGACTTCATCTCGGCCATCATGAATTCCTTTCAGGACAGCGTGGTGGGGTCCGAGGGCATCCGCTTTGGAGTCACCGTCTACGGAGATATACCCAGGTCTATATGGCTATAGGTCTGCCGGGTTGGGCAATGTTATCCGCAAAGGTTACTTAGGAACATTTCTGGATTTGCATAAACATTCCTTTACCCCCCTCCAGGGGTAAGAAATCTGGCCCTGCAGGCTTTTGGTACACCTAATTTAACTAATTAACTAGTCATAGTCTTCAATTAGACAATAATTGGTGTTACTGCTTTGGCTTTGTCTAAAACATCTTCAGTGAATTCCTAAAGATATTTTCCTAACTTCACTCCAGAGTTGCAAAGAAGCTCAGGGACTTTTGCTCTGTCTGTATTAGGCCCTGTTAGGATCCATAGAGCCTCGCTGCTGATCAGTATAGACAGGCTGATCAACCCAGGAATGACTCTTCTGCTCTCTCTCTCTCTCTCTCTCTCTCTCTCTCTCTCTCTCTCTCTCTCTCTGTCTTCAGGATGCGTATCGCCCTGACAGACTACAGTAGTCTCGAGGAGGTCCTGAGGGCAGTAAAGGACCTCCCGTTTGAAGGCGGGGCCAGTCGAACGGGCGACGCCCTCCAGTTCCTGGTGGATTATGTCTTCAGTGCGGCTATCACCAGGGACAATACCCCCAAGGTTAACTACTGTGCATCTCAGGATATTGCTATATGTGGTTCCTGGGATGTTAAACACATCTCCAGGCATTGTGAGATCTGATAGTTAGCAACCACAGGAGGTTGGTGGCACCTTTATTTGGGAGAACGGGCTCGTGGTAGTGACTGGAGTTGAATCAGTGGAATGGTATCAAATATATCAAACAAATGCTTCCCAGTTGATTGATACCATTCCATCTGCTCCGTTCCGGACATTATTTTGAGCCGTTTCCCCTCAGCAGCTGTTAGCAGCTGCACTTCTCCTTGAAGTGTTACACTGCACTATCCCAGCTGCACCTGGGATAACATGTCAGTCATTGAGATTCTTCACAGCCCTGCAAGTCACACACACACACACACACACACACTGCAAGTCATGCTGAACCACAGCTGATGTGGCAGAGAGAGAGAGCAGGATTAGGCTGACATATTTGATTTCACCACTCAGAAGGCTGAGCACACACACCATAGCCACATCAGGTGCATATTGATGTGCTCTCACCCCCTCCTCCCCTCCTCCCCATCAATTGGGGCCTTAACTTTCGACGAACTGCAGTGAATTTTTCATAATGGGGAATTATCATTCCGCAGTGTTTTAAGTTTCACACTGCGTTATTGCATTATGCCTGCAATTATGAGTTAAAACATGTCAAATATCTCGAAGGACAGGGCTTGTTGTTTGAATGCATGGAAATGTGGTATTTCCAATGAAGGCAAGTGTGCTCCCTACGGAGAAAGATCTAGTTAATCTAGTAGAGCGGGTCTAGTTTGTCTAGTTCTATGCAATTGTGTGTCGCTATTGGAAAGACCCTTGCAGTAAATACAGATTGTAGTTGTATATTCTGGTAGATCTGTAACATAGAGCTAGTTTGATTAGATTTCCCATGTTTGCAGATTGCTGTCCTGATCACAAACGGCCGTTCGGATGACCAGGTGGATGGGCCGGCCAAGGCTGTCACAGACAATGGAATCTCTATCTATGCAGTGGGTGAGTCTAATCACGCTGTGATTATATATTCATACCACATCCCTGCAGCGTCCTGGAGATTCTATCCAGCTTACCTGTCTGCTGTGCCTTAGGTGAAAAATGAATGTGGTATTCAGGGTATATCATTGAAGTGTGTGTGCTTGTGCCTGCGTGCATTTGCAAGTGTGTGATTATGTGTGTGTTGAGCCTATGTGTGTGATTATGTGTGTGAGCCTACGTGTGTGATTATGTGTGTTGAGCCTACGTGTGTGATTATGTGTGTGTTGAGCCTACGTGTGTGATTATGTGTGTGTTGAGCCTATGTGTGTGATTATGTGTGTGTTGAGCCTACGTGTGTGATTATGTGTGTTGAGCCTACGTGTGTGATTATGTGTGTGTTGAGCCTACGTGTGTGATTATGTGTGTTGAGCCTACGTGTGTGATTATGTGTGTGTTGAGCCTACGTGTGTGATTATGTGTGTGTTGAGCCTACGTGTGTGATTATGTGTGTGTTGAGCCTACGTGTGTGATTATGTGTGTGTTGGGCCTACGTGTGTGATTATGTGTGTGTTGAGCCTACGTGTGTGATTATGTGTGTTGAGCCTACGTGTGTGATTGTGTGTGTTGAGCCTACGTGTGTACATCTGTGTATCAGTCACTGTGTGTTTTAAGTACTGCATATTGCTTACACTTCATGCACTCCATGACCTATCTACCCATGTGTGACTGCATACAGTACATAGACATACAGTACATAGACATTTAGTACATAGACATACAGTACATAGACATACAGTACATAGACATACAGTACATAGACATACAGTACATAGACATACAGTACATAGACATACAGTACATAGACATTTAGTACATAGACATACAGTACATAGACATACAGTACATAGACATACAGTACATAGACATACAGTACATAGACATACAGTACATAGACATACAGTACATAGACATACAGTACATAGACATACAGTACATAGACATACAGTACATAGACATGCAGTACATAGACATACATTGACATGTGCAGTGAGAGTGTCTCTGCTCTCCTCAGCCCAGAGACAGGAAATAATTACAGCTCATTAGCCAGTGGTGAGCTAATTACAATGATTTTTCATCAGGCTTTTCTGTGCCCCCCCCCTCCCACCCCTACTGACACGGAGGCCGGGTCCTGGCATTCATCATCCCCATAGAGGGAAGCATCAGTCTGATCAGCTAGCTCCTCTCTGTCTCTCACAGCTGGACAGAGCCAGCTAACACAGGCACTACACAGTTCACTACACAGTACACTACACCACCAGAGCAGGGGGGTGATCAGTCAGCGCCTTATGATGTGTCTGTCTGTGGCGGGGGGGGTTGTTATCTGTGTGTGGGGTTAGGGGAATTGTGTGTGCGTGTGTGGACATGTGAGCGTGTGTGGACATGTGTGTGTGTTTCAGGATATATCTCTCATCTCAACACATTGCATGAGCTCCATCACTCTAAACCCCTTGACACTCTAACAGTATGAGCAGTTAACAGAACATTGTGTCTCTCTAATCGCATTTGGAATGGAACAAGATTCACTTCATTCCCTGTACAGTACTTTGTCATGACAAATGGACACTATGATAGATCAATGCTAACTAATGAACAAAATGAATAGATAGATATACTAGATAGGAGCAACTAGGACAGAATGGATGAACTCTCTCTAGTAGTTCTGAAAACAGATTTCTTTGTATTGCTGAATGCTATTTTGGTGCCATATTGGGTGTACTGAAAAAAACATTTTTACAACTATGTCCATTCTAGCTTTTATAGGTAGGTAGCCTAGTGGTTAGAGCGTTGGACCAGTAACCGAAAGGTTGCTGGATCGAATCCCCGAGCTCACAAGGTAAAAATATGTTGTTCTGCCCCTGAACAAGGCAGTCCATCCTTCTTTCTCTCTCCCTCCATCCTTCTCTCTCTGTCTTTCTCTCCCACTTCCTCCTTCTCTCTCCCTCCATCCTTCTCTCTCTGTCTTTCTCTCACACTTTTCTCTCTTGTTCTTAACTTATTTGCCAAGTTAAATAAAGGTTAAATAAATAAAACATGTAAATGCTTCTCCTAGGGGTGAGAGGAGCTGACGAATCAGAGCTGCGCAGGATTGTGACTGAGCCCCACGAGGAACACCTGTTGCTAGCCGCTGACTTCTCTCTCCTGGATGCTCTCCTGCCCAAACTGTCCCGAAGAATCTGTTTCACCGCCTCTGAACCCCCGCGGCCCGTCAAACACACCCCGGCCGGTGAGAATTAGTTCCAACCACTGATCCAGGATCAGATTGCTCACCTCCAATCGTAACCCTAACCATTAGAGGGGTGAAAATAATCTGATCCTTTATCAGCGGTTGAGGGCAACTTCAAAAGTACCTACCCCTGAGAATGCCCAGAGATGTTCTGCTATGCAGGTATCTTTGTGTAGTGTGGCTAGATGTCAGCTGTACTGCCCTTGGTTATTGTATATGTGTATATATTTAAACATGTTATTTAGTTTAGTGGTGTCTGGTACATACTTTGTATGTTCTTTATGTTTTAACCCCTTTATGTTTCAATCTCTGTTTCTCTCCCTTCATCCTTTTCTCCCTGTCTTTCTCTCTCCCTCCATCCTTTTCTCCCTCTCTTTCTCTCCCTCCATCCTTTTCTCCCTCTCTTTCTCTCTACCTCCATCCTTTTCTCCCTGTCTTTCTCTCTCCCTCCATCATTTTCTCCCTGTCTTTCTCTCCCCTCCATCCTTTTCTCCCTGTCTTTCTCTCCCTCCATCCTTTTCTCCCTCTCTTTCTCTCCCTCCATCCTTTTCTCCCTTTCTTTCTCTCTCCCTCCATCCTTTTCCCCCTCTCTTTCTCTCTACCTCCATCCTTTTCTCCCTGTCTTTCTCTCTCCCTCCATCCTTTTCTCCCTGTCTTTCTCTCCCCTCCATCCTTTTCTCCCTGTCTTTCTCTCCCCTCCATCCTTCTTTCTCTCCCTCCATCCTTTTCTCCCTGTCTCTCTCCCTCCATCCTTCTTTCTCTCCCTCCATCCTTTTCTCCCTGTCTTTCTCTCCCTCCCTCCTTCTGTCTTTTCTCTCCCCCTTCCTCCTACTCTCCCTCCCTCCTTCTCTGTCTTTCTCTCCCCCTTCCTCCTATTCTCTCTCCCCCCTCCATCTTTCTCTCTCTTTCTTTTCTCTCCCTCCATCCTTCTCTCTCTGTCTTTCTCTACCTCTCCATCCTTCTCTCTGTCTTCCCCCTCCTCTCTCTTTTTCTCTCCACCTCAATCCTTCTATCTCTTTCTTTCTCTCCCCCTCCATCCTTCTCTGTCTTTCTCTCCCCCTTCCTCATTCTCTCTCCCTCCATCCTTTTCTCTGTCTTTCTCTCCACTTCCCCCTTCTCCCTATCTTTCTCTACCCCTCCATCCTTCTCTCTCTGTCTTTCTCTCCCCCTCCATCTTTCTCTCTTTCTTTCTCTCTCCCTCCATTTCTCTTTCTCTCTTTCTCTCTCTACCCCTCCATCCTTCTCTCTCTGTCTTTCTCTCCCCTCCATCTTTCTCTCTTTCTTTCTCTCCCCTCCATCCTTATCTCTCTGTCTTTCTCTACCCCTCCATCCTTCTCTCTCTGTCTTTCTCTCTCCCTCCATCCTTCTCTCTCTGTCTTTCTCTCCCCCTCCATCTTTCTCTCTCTTTCTTTCTCTCTCCCTCCATCCTTATCTCTCTGTCTTTCTCTACCCCTCCATCCTTCTCTCTCTGTCTTTCTCTCTCCCTCCATCCTTCTCTCTCTCACCCCATCCTTTCTCTCTCCCCTCCATCCTTCTCTCTCTGTCTTTCTCTCCCCTCCATCCTTCTCTCTCTGTCTTTCTCTCTCCATCCTCCATCTTTCTCTCCCCCTCCATCTTTCTCTCTTTCTTTCTCTCCCCCTCGATCCTTCTCTGTCTTTCTCTCCCCCTCCCTCCTTCTCTCTCTTTCTCTCCACCTCCATCCTTTTCTCTCTGTCTTTCTCTACCCCTCCATCCTTCTCTCTGTCTTTCCCCCCTTCTCTCTGTCTTTCTCTCCACCTCGATCCTTCTATCTCTGTCTTTCTCTCCCCCTTCTCTCTCTGTCTTTCTCTCCCCCTTCTCTCTCTCTGTCTTTCTCTCCCTCACCCCCCTTCTCTCTCTCTGTCTTTCTCTCTCCCTTCTCTCTCTGTCTTTTTCTCCACCTCCATCCTCCATCTTACTCTTTTTATTCGTCACTCCCGTTTCTCTCCATCCACCTCTTCTTCCTGTCCCCATCCTTCTCTCTCCCCTCCCTCCCCACATCCTTCTCTCTCCCCTCCCTCATCCCCCATCCTTCTATCTCCCTCCCTCACCCCATCCTTCTCTCTCCCCTCCCTCTCCCCCCATCCCTCCCTCACCCCATCCTTCTCTCCTCTCTCCTCTCCCCATCCTTATCACCCCATCCTTCTCTCTCCCTCCCCCCTCCCCCCCATCCTTCTCTCTCCTCTCCCCATCTTTCTACCTCCCCTCCCTCACCCCATCCTTCTCTCTCTCCTCTCTCCCATCTTTCCCCCACCCATCCTTCAACCTCGCCTCCCTCACCCATCCACCCCATCCTCTCTCTCTCCTCTCCCCATCTTTCCCCCACCTATCCTTCTACCTCCCCTCCCTCACCCCATCCTTCTCTCTCCTCTCCCCCCATCTTTCCCTCACCCCCCATCCTTCTACCTCCCCTCCCTCACCCCATCCTTCTCTCTCTCCTCTCCTCCATCTTTCCCTCACCCATCCTTCTACCTCCCCTCCCTCACCCCATCCTTCTCTCTCTCCTCTCCCCATCTTTCCTCCACCTATCCTTCTACCTCCCCTCCCTCACCCCATCCTTCTCTCTCCTCCTCTCCCCCATCTTTCCATCACCCATCCTTCTACCTCCCCTCCCTCACCCCCATCCTTCTCTCTCCATCTCCCCATCTTTCTACCTCCCCTCCCCCTCACCCCATCCTTCTCTCTCTCTCTCCTCTCCCCATCTTTCCCTCACCCATCCTTCTACCTCCCCTCCCTCACCCCATCCTTCTCTCTCTCCTCTCCCCCATCTTTGCCCCACCCATCCTTGTATCTCCCTCCCCCCATCTCCCTCCCCAGTGGAGGAGCGTGTGGTGGGTCCCCGGGACCTCCAAGTGAGTGAGCTAGCCTACAGTAGTCTGAGGCTGACCTGGAGCCAGGCCACGGGGGATGTCACCGGCTACCGCCTCCTGGTCACCCCCCTCAGTCCCAAGGGACAGCTGCTGCCCAGCCTGCAGACACAGGTGAAGGGGAGGGGGGGTGTTGAGAGGTTGAGATGTTGTTGTAATGATGGTGGCTAAATGCTGAATGCCATCTCAGACGATGGGCTAAAATACGATATTAGGAGTCAAACCACCTGGGTAAAGTGCCTGGAATTGAATTGAATCAGGAATTGAATTGAAAACACTTTCTGAATTGGAAACTGAATTGACTCAAAATCTTGTTGGGAGGGTAAGGAGGGAGCTGAGATAGGTGAACCTGATAGGGAGGTGGAAGGTGGGTAAGGTGGCACGGGGATGGGATGTGAGAGGTGACAGGATATTGGGCCCAGGACCAGATGGTACTGAATACAGACACAGAGACTGACCACAGCAGGATACTGATAGATAGAGGTGTGTGTGTGTGTGTGTGTGTGTGTGTGTGTGTGTGTGTGTGTGTGTGTGTGTGTGTGTGTGTGTGTGTGTGTGTGTGTGTGTGTGTGTGTGTGCGTGTGCGTGTGGCTAGTATGCAGTGAGGGAAAATCAGAAAGCAATATCCCAATGACCTTGAGCTTTACAAAATACTGTAATGTACAGTAATGAAATGTACTGTAATGTACAGTAATGAAATGTACTGTAATGTACTGTAATGAAATGTACTGTAATGAAATGTACTGTAATGTACAGTAATGAAATGTACTGTAATGTACTGTAATGAAATGTACTGTAATGTACAGTAATAAAATGTACTGTAATGTACTGTAATGAAATGTACTGTAATGGACAGTAATGAAATGTACTGTAATGTACTGTAATGAAATGTAACTGTAATAATGTACATGTAATGAAATGTACTGTAATGTACTGAAATGAAATGTACTGTAATGTACAGTAATGAAATGTAAATGTACTGTAATGTACAGTAATGAAATGTACTGTAATGTACTGTAATGTACAGAAATGTACTGTACTGTAATGTACAGTAATGAAATGTACTGTAATGTACAGTAATGAAATGTACTGTAATGTACAGTAATGAAATGTACTGTAATGTACTGTAATGTACAGTAATGAAATGTACTGTAATGTACAGTAATGAAATGTACTGTAATGTACAGTAATGAAATGTACTGTAATGTACAGTAATGAAATGTACTGTAAATGTGAAATGTACTGAAATGTACTGTAATGTACAGTAATGAAATGTACTGTAATGAAATGTACTGTAATGTAAATGAAACTGTAATGTACTGTAATGAAATGTACTGTAATGTACTGTAATGAAATGTACTGTAATGAAATGTACTGTAATGTACTGTAATGTACAGTAATGAAATGTACTGTAATGTACAGTAATGAAATGTACTGTAATGTACAGTAATGAAATGTACTGTAATGTACAGTAATGAAATGTACTGTAATGTACAGTAATGAAATGTACTGTAATGTACAGTAATGAAATGTACTGTAATGTACAGTAATGAAATGTACTGTAATGTACTGTAATGAAATGTACTGTAATGTACAGTAATGAAATGTACTGTAATGTACAGTAATGAAATGTACTGTAATGTACAGTAATGAAATGTACTGTAATGTACTGTAATGAAATGTACTGTAATGTACAGTAATGAAATGTACTGTAATGTACTGTACACTACTTTATTTGTTGGAGAGTGTGTGAGTGTTCAGTTTTTGTGCATCTGTACAGAACATTTGCTGACACTTCTGAACTATACTGTGACACTCACATTCTTAGTCTTTGTTTTGGATAGTTTGGTGTGTGTGTGTGTGCGCACGTACGTGCGTGTTTTGTCTTCGTCTCGCAGGCATGGAATCTTTCCCCATTGTGTTTATTCTCTGTGATTTTCTACAGCCTTGCCAGAGCCACAGGGCACAGCACTGGATTCTCAGAGTGGGTTGTTTGCGTGTCCTTGCTATGACACTGGTGTAGAACTCTGGAGAAAGATATTTTAGTATCCTCTAACAGAACCATTCCTGCAGGGACAATCAAGCTATGCGGCATTACATAACTTGTGTATTGGGTGGTGAAATCACAGAGGAGAGGATGGATGCAATGGGTTTGAGATGTACTTGAAAGAGTACTGTGGAATAGTAAAGTGTTTTCTAACCCTAACATTATTGTCAAATACACTGGATAGAGGCAGTGAAATGTGTTGTTTTACAGGGTCAGTCATAGTTGTATGTGCCCAGAGTAGAGTGATTCTATTGATGATACACTGAGTGATGAAAGACTGGTGTAGAATGATTACAGAGTAGAGTGATTCTAGTGATGATACACTGAGTGATGAAAGACGGGTGTAGACTGATTACAGAGTAGAGTGATTCTAGTGATGATACACTGAGTGATGAAAGACTGGTGTAGAATGATTACAGAGTAGAGTGATTCTAGTGATGGTACACTGAGTGATGAAAGACTGGTGTAGAATGATTACAGAGTAGAGTTATTCTAGTGATGATACACTGAGTGATGAAAGACTGGTGTAGAATGATTACAGAGTAGAGTGATTCTAGTGATGGTACACTGAGTGAGGAAAGACTGGTGTAGAATGATTACATAGTAGAGTGATGATACACTGAGTGATGAAAGACTGGTGTAGAATGATTACAGAGTAGAGTGATGATACACTGAGTGATGAAAGACTGGTGTAGAATGATTACATAGTAGAGTGATGATACACTGAGTGATGAAAGACTGGTGTAGAATGATTACATAGTAGAGTGATGATACACTGAGTGATGAAAGACTGGTGTAGAATGATTACATAGTAGAGTGATGATACACTGAGTGATGAAAGACTGGTGTAGAATGATTACATAGTAGAGTGATGATACACTGAGTGATGAAAGACTGGTGTAGAATGATTACATAGTAGAGTGATGATACACTGAGTGATGAAAGACTGGTGTAGAATGATTACATAGTAGAGTGATGATACACTGAGTGATGAAAGACTGGTGTAGAATGATTACAGAGTAGAGTGATGATACACTGAGTGATGAAAGACTGGTGTAGAATGATTACAGAGTAGAGTGATTCTAGTGATGGTACAATTTCTGAATACACACATGCACGAGCACACATCCACACAAAACCATCCCCACAAACACCCTTACCATTTTCACTGAAACCTCTCCCTCTCTCCCTGTCCCTGTCCCTGTTCCTGACCCATTCCCTGTCCCTCTCACTCTCCCGGTCCCTCTCCATGTCCTTCACCCACTCCTTGTCCCTGTCCTTGACCCTGTCCTTTCCTTGTCCCTCTACCTGTCCCTTTTTCTCTACCGCTCCCTCTCCCTGTCTCTCTCTCTCTCTCTCCCGCTCCTTGTCCTTTACCTTGTCCCTGTCCCTCTCTCTCTCCCGCTCCTTCTCCTTGTCCTACTCCCTGTCCATGTCCTTCTCTCTGTTCCTTTCCCTGTCTCTCTCTCTCCCTCTCCCTATGCTTCTCCCTATTTCTGTCCCTCTCCTTGTCCCGCTCCCTCTCCCTCTTTCTCTCCCTGTCCCTCTCCCTGTCCCTGTCCTTCTCCCTGTCCCTCTCTCTCCCTATCCCCTCCCTATCCTTCTCCCTGTCTCTGTCCCTCTCCTTGTCCTTCTCCCTGTCCCTCTCTCTCTCCCTATCCCCTCCCTATCCTTCTCCTGTCTCTGTCCCTCTCCTTGTCCTACTCCCTGTCCCTCTCTCTCCCCATCCCTATCCTTCTCCCTGTCCCTCTCCCTGTCCCTGTCCTTCTCCCTGTCCCGCTCTCTCTCCCTATCCCTCTCCTTCTCCCTGTCCCTCCCCCTGTCCCTGTCCTTCATCCTGTCCCTCTCTCTCTCCCTATCCCTCTCCTTCTCCCTGTCCCTCTCCCTGGCCCTGTCCTTCTACCTGTCCCTCTCTCTCTCCTACTCCCTCTCCTTATCCCTCTCCCTATCTTTCTCCTTGTCCCTGCCCCTGTCCTTCTCCCTGTCCCTCTCTCTCTCCCTATCCCTCTCCTTCTCCCTGTCCCTCCCCCTGTCCATGTCCTTCATCCTGTCCCTCTCTCTCTCCCTATCCCTCTCCTTCTCCCTGTCCCTCTCCCTGGCCCTGTCCTTCTACCTGTCCCTCTCTCTCTCCTACTCCCTCTCCTTATCCCTCTCCCTATCCTTCTCCTTGTCCCTCTCCTTGTCCTTCTCCCTGTCCCTCTCTCTCTCCTACTCCCTCTCCTTATCCCTCTCCCTATCCTTCTCCTTGTCCCTGTCCCTCTCCTTGTCCTTCTACCTGTCCCTCTCTCTCTCCTACTCCCTCTCCTTATCCCTCTTCCTATCCTTCTCCTTGTCCCTGTCCTTCTCCTTGTGCCGCTCCCTGCTCCTCTCTCTCTCCTTGTCCTGTGTGTGTCGTATCAGACTGATCTGAAAGGTGATGAGAGGACATCTCTAGTGACAGAGCTGACTCCTAAGACAGAGTACTCTCTGACTGTCTACGCCATCTACCCTGGCCTCATTGGAGACTCTGCCACCATCATTACACAGACACGTGGGTTACAGAGGCACTAACATCAACAATCCCATACACAGACATGCACCCACGCGAACACACAAGCGTTTTCACACATAGTAGCGCACGCAGGTAAATATTGATTAGCATATACTCAAACAAACACCAGCTGAACACACTCACACACACACAGGTATTGTAAATATGGATCCACATGTATACTTAATCTGCATGCAGACATTCACCCGCACTGAAACGTACACATCACATACCTGTGCTCATTTACAACCAGGCATTTTCCATACACACATGCCATTTGAAATGTACTCAACGTTCCAACATATTTTCCTTCCTCTGCCTTAGCCCCTGTGCCTCCTGTCTCAAACTTCCGTGTGATGGAGGAGGGCCTCTTCTCTCTGAGGTTGGCATGGACACCACCTCTAGGGAAGCTCGAGGGATACAAGATATTCATCCCCAGATGTGAGTTGACTCCTGTATTGACATTACACCACATCATTAGTCTGATCCAGACTTGGGTTCAAGTAATATATCTTTCAAGTACTTGTAGTGTTTGTTTTAGCCCATCAAGAGTGCCAGGTGGCAGACGTTTGTACTTTTGCGACTGTTCTATTGGTCCATTGCAGTAGACAAACTTAATCAAGCACAGCTAAGGTATTTTAAATGATTTGAGTATTTGAACCCAGGTCTGGTCCCACTATAGTTCTTTTGGTTTAATTGAGGCTTCATATCATACAGGTCTCTTGAGGTTTTACAACAACTTTGACACCAGGTACAGAAGTTGAAAAGGGTATAGACACAGTGCCTTTGGAAAGCACTCAGACCCCTTGACTTTTTCCACATTTTGTTACATTACAGCCTTATTCTAAAATACATACATTAAATGTTTAAAAAATCCTCAGCAATATACAATATACAATATACAATATACAATATACAATATACAATATACAATATACAATATACAATATACAATACCCCATAATGACAAAGCGAAAACAGGTTTTTAGACATTTTTGAAAATGTATTTAAAAAAAAAACAGAAATACCTTATCCTCATCATTTTTCAGACCCTTTTCTATGAGACTCGAAATTGAGCTCGGGTGCATCCTGTTTCCATTCATCGTCCTTGAGATGTTTCCACAACATGATTGGAGTCCACCTTTGGTAAATTCAATTGATTGGACATGGTTTGGAAAGGCACACACCTGTCTAAATAAGGTCCCACAGTCAACAGTGCATGTCAGAGCAAATACTAAGCCATGAGGTCGAAGGCATTATCCGTAGAGCTCCGAGACAGGATTGTGTCGAGGCACAGATCTGGGAAAGGGTACCAAAAAATGTCTGCAGCATTGAAGGTCCCCAAGAATACAGTGGCCTCCATCATTCTTAAATGGAAGAAGTTTGGAACCACCAAGACCATTCTTAGAGCAGGCTGCCCTGCCAAACTGAGCAATTGGGGGAGAAGGGCCTGGTCAGGGAGGTGACCAAGAACCCAGTGGTCAACTCTGACAGAGCTCCAGAGTTCCTCTGTGGAGATGGGAGAACCTTACAGAAGGACAACCATCTCTGCAGCACTCCACCAAACAGGCCTTTATGGTAGAGTGGCCAGACGGAAGCCACTCCTCAGTAAAAGGCACATGACAGCCCGCAAGGAGTTTTTCAAAAGGCACCTAAAGACTCTCAGACCATGAGAAACAAGATTCTCTGGTCTGATGAAACCAATATTGAACTCTTGGGCCTGAATGCAAAGTGTCACGTCTGGTGGAAACATGGCACCATCACTACGGAGAAGCATGGTGGTGGCAGCATCATGCTCTGGGGGTGTTTTTCAGAGGCGGGGACTGGGAGACTAGTCAGGTATCAGGAAAAGATGAACGGAGCAAAGTACCGAGAGATCTTTGATGAAAACCTGCTCCAGAGCACTCAGGACCTCAGACTGGGGCGAACGTTCACCTTCCAACAGGACAACAACCATAAGCACACAGCCAAGACAACGCAGGAGCGGCTTCGGGACAAGTCTCTGAATGTCCAGAGCCCGGACTTGAACCCAATTGAACATCTCTAGAGAGACCTGAAAATAGCTGTGCAGCAACGCTCCTCATCCAACCTGAATGAGCTTGAGAGGATCTGCAGAGAAGAATGGGAGAAACTCCCCAAATACAGGTGTGCCAAGCTTATACTGTCATATCCAAGAAGACTCAATGCTGTAATCACTGCCAAAGGTGCTTCAACAAAGTACTGAGTAAAGGGTCTCAATACTTATGTAAATGTGATATTTTGTATTTTTAATAAATTAGCAAACATTGTGTGTAGATTGATGAGGGAAAAAATCAATGTAATACATTTTAGAATAAATCTGTAACGTAACAAAATGTGGAAAAAGTCAAGGGGCCTGAATACTTTCCGATGGCACTGTTTCTCATTGTGACCCCTTCACTTTTCCTCTACTAGATATCATGCCTCTGATGACCCCTTCACTTTTCCTCTACTAGATATCATGCCTCTGATGACCCCTTCACTTTTCCTCTACTAGATATCAGGCCTCTGATGACCCCTTCACTTTTCCTCTACTAGATATCAGGCCTCTGACCCCTTCACTTTTCTCTACTCAGGCCTCTGAGACCCCTTCACTTTTCCTCTACTAGATATCATGCCTCTGATGACCCCTTCACTTTTCCTCTACTAGATATCTGCCTCTGATTACCCCTTCACTTTTCCTCTACTAGATATCATGCCTTTTCACTTTTCCTCTACTAGATATCATGCCTCTGATGACCCCTTCACTTTTCCTACTAGATATCAGGCCTCTGATGACCCCTTACTTTTCCTCTACTAGATATCATGCCTCTGATGATAGATATCATGCCTCTTCACTTTTCCTCTACTAGATATCATGCCTCTGATGACCCCTTCACTTTTCCTCTACTAGATATCATGCCTCTGATGACCCCTTCACTTTTCCTCTACTAGATATCATGCCTCTGATGACCCCTTCACTTTTCCTCTACTAGATATCAGGCCTCTGATTGACCCCTTCACTTTTCCTCTACTAGATATCATGCCTCTGATGACCCCTTCACTTTTCCTCTACTAGATATCATGCCTCTGATGACCCCTTCACTTTTCCTCTACTAGATATCATGCCTCTGATTACCCCTTCACTTTTCCTCTACTAGATATCAGGCCTCTGATTACCCCTTCACTTTTCCTCTACTAGATATCAGGCCTCTGATGACCCCTTCACTTTTCCTCTACTAGATATCAGGCCTCTGATGACCCCTTCACTTTTCCTCTACTAGATATCATGCCTCTGATGACCCCTTCACTTTTCCTCTACTAGATATCAGGCCTCTGATGACCCCTTCACTTTTCCTCTACTAGATATCAGGCCTCTGATGACCCCTTCACTTTTCCTCTACTAGATATCAGGCCTCTGACCCCTTCACTTTTCCTCTACTAGATATCAGGCCTCCCCTTCACTTTTCCTCTACTAGATATCAGGCCTCTGATGACCCCTTCACTTTTCCTCTACTAGATATCAGGCCTCTGATGACCCCTTCACTTTTCCTCTACTAGATATCATGCCTCTGATGACCCCTTCACTTTTCCTCTACTAGATATCATGCCTCTGATTGACCCCTTCACTTTTCCTCTACTAGATATCATGCCTCTGGACCCCTTCACCTACTAGATATCAGGCCTCTGATGACCCCTTCACTTTTCCTCTACTAGATATCAGGCCTCTGATTACCCCTTCACTTTTCCTCTACTAGATATCAGGCCTCTGATTACCCCTTCACTTTTCCTCTACTAGATATCATGCCTCTGATTGACCCCTTCACTTTTCCTCTACTAGATATCATGCCTCTGATTGACCCCTTCACCCCTTCACTTTTCCTCTACTAGATATCAGGCCTCTGATGACCCCTTCACTTTTCCTCTACTAGATATCAGGCCTCTGACCCCTTACTTTTCCTCTCATGCCTCTGACTTCCCCTTCACTTTTCCTCTACTAGATATCAGGCCTCTGATTACCCCTTCACTTTTCCTCTACTAGATATCAGGCCTCTAGATATCAGGCCTCCCCTTCACTTTTCCTCTACTAGATATCAGGCCTCTGATTACCCCTTCACTTTTCCTCTACTAGATATCAGGCCTCTGATTACCCCTTCACTTTTCCTCTACTAGATATCAGGCCTCTGATGACTTTTCCCTACTTCAGGCCTCTGATTTTCCTCTACTAGATATCAGGCCTCTGATTGACCCCTTCACTTTTCCTCTACTAGATATCAGGCCTCTGATTACCCCTTCACTTTTCCTCTACTAGATATCAGGCCTCCCCTTCACTTTTCCTCTACTAGATATCAGGCCTCTGACTAGATATCAGGCCTCCCCTTCACTTTTCCTCTACTAGATATCATGCCTCTGATTACCCCTTCACTTTTCCTCTACTAGATATCAGGCCTCTGATGACCCCTTCACTTTTCCTCTACTAGATATCAGGCCTCTGATGACCCCTTCACTTTTCCTCAAATATCAGGCCTCTGATGACCCCTTCACTTTTCCTCTACTAGATATCATGCCTCTGATGACCCCTTCACTTTTCCTCTACTAGATATCAGGCCTCTGATGACCCCTTCACTTTTCCTCTACTAGGCCTCTGAGACCCCTTCATACTTTTGCCTCTGATACCCCGTCTCTTGCGGTGTCAAAACAACTTCCCTTTACTTGACATCATAATCCCTCCCATCATGGCTTTATAATTGTCTTTATTGAATGTAGTTATCTCTCCTGGTACAGAATGTAACAGGGAGACCTATTTTGTCTTAAACTCTGTAAACACAGAAATAAAATCCAGCGTAATTTGTTTTATGTTTAAGTAGTCTGTCCATGAAAGATGAATTGTGTCCTGACCCCATGCAGCCGCCCGGCCAGGACTGACCTATGAGCAGGTGCTGCGCGGCGACACCTCCTCCCATGTGATTGACAGCTTGGAGGAGGATAAGAAGTACACCGTCAGTATCTTTGCTATCTACCCCCAGGGCCCCAGCCAACCTGTCTCGATCGTCGGCAAAACACGTAAGTGGCCCTGCTGAATGTGTCGACCAACAGCTAGAATTTTACATTGAGTCATTTAGCAGACGCTCTTATCCAGAGAGACTTACAGGAGCTATTAGGGTTAAGTGCCTTGCTCAAGGACACAGACTGATTTCTGGGATGCGAAACCAGTGACCTTTAGGTTACTGGCCCGACACTGCTAGTCTACCTACCTAAAACCAATCCTATGCTTTGAAATCAATGAGTGGGAGTTTACAAGTTGTGGAACACTTCTAAGAAAATGGCGGAGAATCAGGATGCTTCCATTGCCTTTGAAAGTGATCTTGACAATACAATCTAAGTCAATTGGTTATGAAATATACATTTCAATAGAAGCTTAACGCCCTATTTCACACCTTTCTGACTGTAATAAGTTGTTTTTCTATGATTGTCCACTAAGTGGCAGTGTAGCTTCTCCCAACATGTTGATCAGATTTCCAGGCTGTGGTCATGTATTTCACCATCTGTGTGTGATGCAGTTTGTCTGTTCTCCTTCAAATTGCATTGGTAAAATGTATGTAAATATTAAAGGAAAGGTATTCATTAGTGTTCCTCCCCTAACTGAGACTGTGTGTGTGTGTGTGTGTGTGTGTGTGTGTGTGTGTGTGTGTGTGTGTGTGTGTGTGTGTGTGTGTGTGTGTGTGTGTGTGTGTGTGTGTGTGTGTGTGTGTGTGTGTGTGTGTGTGTGTCTATATCTATTCTGCAGTGAAACTGGTTCCAGTGCAGCAGCTCCTGGTCCAAAACGCCACCACAGACACCGTCCAGGCCCGCTGGGGCTCAGTGAAGGGGGCCACGGGGTATCGCCTCACCTGGTCCTCCTCAGGTACTGGGACCCTATTAGCAGTGTCTGTGTGCTTAGGGTTGTTGTCTTGTTGGAAGGTGAACCTTTGCACCAGTCTGAGATTCTGAGCACTCTGGAGCAGGTTTTCATCAAGGATCTCTCTGCACTTTGCTCTGTTCATCTTTGCCTCGATCCTGACTATTCTCCCATTCCCTGCCTTTGAAAAACATCCCCACAGCATGATGTTGCCACCACCATGCTTCACCGTAGGAATGGTGCCAGGTTTCATCCAGACATGATGCTTTGCATTCAGGCCAAAGAGTTCAATCTTGGTTTCATCAGACCAGAGAATCTTATTTCTCATGGTCTGAGAGTCTTTAGGTGCCTTTTGGCAAACTACAAACGGGGTTTCATGTGCCTTTTACTGAGGAGTGGCTACCATCTGGCCACTCTACCATAAAGGCCTGATTGGTGGAGTGCTGCAGATATGATTGTCCTTCTGGAAGGTTCTGTCATCTCTAGAGCTCTGTCAGAGTTGACCATCGGGTTCTTGGTCACCTCCCTGGCCAAGGCCATTCTCTCCCAATTTCTCAGTTTGGCATGGCGGCCAGTTTTAGGAAGAGTCTTGGTGGTTCCAAACTTCTTCCATTTAAGAATGATGGCGGGCACTGTGGTCTTGGGGACCTTCAATGCAGCAGAAAAATGTTGTTACCCTTCCCCAGATCTGTGCCTCGACACAATCCTGTCTTGGAGCTCTACAGACAATTCATTCGACCTCATGGCTTGGTGTTTGCTCTGATATGCACTGTCAACTGAGGGACCTTTTATAGACAGTTGTGTGCCTTTCCAAATCATGTCCAATCAATTGAATTTACCCCGGGTGTACTCCAATCAAGTTGTAGAAACATCTCAAGGACGATCAATGGAAACAGGATGCACCTGAGCTCAACTTCGAGTCTCATTGCAAAGGGTCTGAATACTTATGTAAATAAGGTATTTCTGTTTTATACTTTTAATAAATTTGCAAAAATTTCAACTACACTTTTTTCACTGTCGTTATGGGGTATTGTGTGTAGATTGCTGAGGAATTTTTGTCATTTAATGCATTTTAGAATAAGGCTGTAACGTAACAACATTTAGAAAAATTCTAGTGGTCTGAATACTTTACGAAGGCACGATCACAGATAACCAACCCCCCTCCCCTCCTTTACCTCCAGATGGCCATAGAGAGAACGTGAACCTGGGGGAGACCTTTAACTTCTACATGATCCAGGGCCTCCACCCAGGCACTGAGTACACCATCACCATCAACCCCATCTTTGTGGACATCGAGGGCCCTGTCATCTCCACCCCAGCCAAGACACGTGAGTTACCATGGAAACTGGGGCTATGTACAACTTTTGAACATTATGGTTGCGTCCTAAATGAAACCCATAATACAGTTCTTTCTACCAGAGCCCTGTGCCAGAGCAGTGTGCCGGCCGAGGCCATCTCCCTTCATCATGCAGCTGTACAATGACTAACATTCTATCCATAATGATAGTTAAATTCTCTCCCCTCTCTCTCCCGTCTCCCTGTGCCAGTGGAGAGCAGTGCAGTCCAGACTCTGAAGGCATCGGCAGTGAGCACCAACAGTGCCATGGTCTCCTGGAACTCTGTCCCTGGGGCCACCGGCTACAGACTAGCCTGGGGGCCCACTCCAGGTGACCTCTCATCTCTACACAATGCACTCGCACAATAGAAACCAAAGCCCTGCCCAAAAACAACCCCCCTACCCCCTAGACACTTGTGAAGATCTGAGGGGATTTGATTTGATAGGCTAGGTGGAATGTTTTAACATATTGCTTATCCCTGTCCAATCCTCTCAGATCTCCAGAAGTGTGTATGGAGCTAGGGGCTAGAGGTTCTTTCTTGACAGGGCCTCTATCTCTCTCTTTCTCTCTCCACCCCCCCCCCTCTCTCTCTCCCTCTCTTTCTATCGTACTCTCCTCCTGTCCTCCATTTGGGCATCTCTTCCTCTATCTCTCTCTTTCTCTCTCCACCCTCCCCCTCTCTCTCTCCCTCTCTTTCTATCGTACTCTCCTCCTGTCCTCCATTTGGGCATCTCTCCCTCTCTTTCTATCGTACTCTCCTCCTGTCCTCCATTTGGGCATCTCTCCCTCTCTTTCTATCGTACTCTCCTCCTGTCCTCCATTTGGGCATCTCTCCCTCTCTTTCTATCGTACTCTCCTCCTGTCCTCCATTTGGGCATCTCTCCCTCTCTTTCTATCGTACTCTCCTCCTGTCCTCCATTTGGGCATCTCTCCTCTCTCTTGTCCTCCATTTGGGCATCGTACTCTCCTCCTGTCCTCCATTTGGGCATCTCCCTCTCTGTACTCTCCTCCTGTCCTCCATTTGGGCATCTCTCCCTCTCTTTCTATCGTACTCTCCTCCTGTCCTCCATTTGGGCATCTCTCCCTCTCTTTCTATCGTACTCTCCTCCTGTCCTCCATTTGGGCATCTCTCCCTCTCTTTCTATCGTACTCTCCTCCTGTCCTCCATTTGGGCATCTCTCCCTCTCTTTCTATCGTACTCTCCTCCTGTCCTCCATTTGGGCATCTCTCCCTCTCTTTCTATCGTACTCTCCTCCTGTCCTCCATTTGGGCATCTCTCCCTCTCTTTCTATCGTACTCTCCTCCTGTCCTCCATTTGGGCATCTCTCCCTCTCTTTCTATCGTACTCTCCTCCTGTCCTCCATTTGGGCATCTCTCCCTCTCTTTCTATCGTACTCTCCTCCTGTCCTCCATTTGGGCATCTCTCCCTCTCTTTCTATCGTACTCTCCTCCTGTCCTCCATTTGGGCATCTTTCCCTCTCTTTCTATCGTACTCTCCTCCTGTCCTCCATTTGGGCATCTCTCCCTCTCTTTGTATCGTACTCTCCTCCTGTCCTCCATTTGGGCATCTCTCCCTCTCTTTGTATCGTACTCTCCTCCTGTGCTCCATTTGGGCATCTCTCCCTCTTGTAATTCTTTCTCTCCCCTCTTTCTCTCTCCCCCCCCCCTCTCTCTCCCTCTCTTTCTATCGTACTCTCCTCCTGTCCTCCATTTGGGCATCTCTCCCTCTCTTTGTATCGTACTCTCCTCCTGTCCTCCATTTGGGCATCTCTTCCTCTTGTAATTCTTTCTCTCCCCTCTTTCTCTCTCCCCCCCCCCCTCTCTCTCTCCTTTCTCTCTCCTCTTTCTCTCTCTCTCCTTTCTCTCCCCTCTTCTCTCTCTCTCCTTTTCTCTCTCATGCGTGATGTATCTCTGACGATGTTCAGAGTCTCCCCAACTCTGTGTACCTACCTACCATCCCTCTGTCTCACCGTGTCTATCAAAACCAGCATCACTAGAACATGATTGGAGGAAGATTCTGCAGCGGGCTTATGGATAAAAAGAAGGTGGGGGGTGTATTTGATGTCACCCTTCTGAGCGTCCCTGTGGGGACACGACACGGATCCTTTGAAATGCCAGGACTGGGCTCCCCACCATGTCACTCGGTAGTACCAGCGTCATTTCCATGTGACAAGCTGGCATCATGGCCACCCCCTCAGAAAACAGGAAAATAAAAGGAGAGATGGAGGGATACGGGGGTTGTTTTAATGAGGGGACGGGCTTCTGATGATGTTCACATGGGGATGACAGGAAAGGGGGGAATGTGTGAATAAAGGTGTGTGTGTGAGAAAAGGGATTGATCAAGCCAGATGAAAAGATGGAGGAGGGAGAGTAGGGTGCCTTGTCCTTTCATGTGGAGATGATGATGGGAGTTATTTTGGGGTTTAGGTTGGTTTTTGTTCACGTATCCTCTTCTCATTGCCCTCACGACTGGTTGACTTTTTTTTAAAACTCGGGATGCTTTTAATATCAACAGAGCTACGCTTGGAAACGAAAGGTATCATCAAACAATCCCAATGTCTGTAGAATTACTTGCTTTCGATGATTTGATTTGCCTGTAATGAGCTGGAAAGCAATATGAAAGGGACAAATTGAATGGAACGTCGTTAAGTTGAGTATTCATTAAGGGATTCATTAAGTTGAGTACGAAGAGAGACCTAATTGCTAATTAACTAATTTAATTTAAGCTACATAGTGAGCAATTTTGCAAATCATCAGACACAACTGCGGCAGGGTAGCCTAGTGGTTAGAGCGTTGGACTAGTAACCGGAAGGTTGCAAGTTCAAATTCCCGAGCTGACAAGGTACAAATCTGTCGTTCTGCCCCTGAACAGGCAGTTAACCCACTGTTCCTAGGCCGTCATTGAAAATAAGAATTTGTTCTTAGCTGACTTGCCTAGTTAAATAAAGGTAAAATAAACTCAAGTGAACACTCCATTGGTCCAAAGGAGTTGGCCTCCAATAGCAGGTGATTGTCATTATGGGTAAAACACTAAACTGACCTTAGATCAGGGCTTAGGCCCTAATCCTCCCTCTACTCCATTGTTATGTGTGTGTTATTCTTCCAGAGTTTGTGGGTCGGGACCGTCCTAGGCAACTGGCTCTGAACGGCTCCACCACAGAGCACCTTCTGAAGAACGTGGTCCATGACACAGAGTATGTCCTGTCTCTTTACGTCCTGTTTGGATCGCTGGTGGGTCCCGGCGTCTCAGCTACCTTCCGCACCTGTGAGTCCAACGTGTCCTCTTTCCTAGTGAAGTGTATTTTCATCACTACCCTGACGACTTCCCCTTTATCTGGCACTCGGTCGTATCACCCATCATGCAGTATTGTTTTGTGTTTTCATGTTCAGACGCCACTCCTGTTTTTGTATTCTCTCTATGTTCATTCTGATTAAACTCACCGACTGCACCTGCTTCCTGACTCCCTGCGTCTTCGTCATGTTGCCTTGTATCCCCTCTTCTCTCTCCACTAGCCCCTTTGGGATATGTGTCTAACTTCCACGTGACTTCCTACACCAGTTCCTCCATCGACGTGGAGTGGAGTCCCGTCGTGGGGTCCACCGAGTACAAACTCACCTGGAACATCGGTACCGTAGTGGGCTTCTTGATCCAAATCCTAAATATAACCTTATCTCAATTTCAAAGATGAATGTAGGCTGTGAGTGTGTACACGTGTGTGTGTGTGTATACACGTGTGTGTGTGTGTGTGTGTAAATGTTTGTGTGTGCCTGAGTCTTTTTAATTGGCTGTGTTACACAGATGGCAACACTCCCCAGTCCCAGTATTTGGACCGCAGCGTTCTGTTCCACCGCACTGAGGGCCTCAACCCAGAGACAGTCTACATAGTCAGCATCCACGCTGTCTACGGCAACACAGAGGGGCCAGAAATCTCCCTCTCACAGCTCACAGGTACCTGGAGAGAGAGTATGGGGTAAATCCAAACTTGTGCATGATTTTTTTTTCCCACAGTGGTGATGGTGGGTATTAGACCTTTTCACTTATTCATACATTAATGTCATCGACTCAAGTGGTTGCTAGGATTTGTCCCTATGACGTCAGTGGAGTCTGCAGTCACAGCAGTGTGCTTGGTAGGTGCTGTATACAAACAACTCATTTAAGATACTGGGAATCCAAACGCATATGCATGGAAACACATGGAAACAGTGGTTGATGTTGCTGTGGGTAATGTAATCACACTTGTGCATGGAAACACATGTAAGCAGTGGTTGATGTTGCTGTGGGTAATGTAATCACACTTGTGCATGGAAACACATGTAAGCAGTGGTTGACGTTGCTGTGGGTAATGTTATCACACTTGTGCATGGAAACACATGGAAACAGTAGTTGACGTTGCTGTGGGTAATGTAATCACACTTGTGCATGGAAACACATGGAAACAGTGGTTGACGTTGCTGTGGGTAATGTAATCACACTTGTGCATGGAAACACATGTAAACAGTGGTTGACGTTGCTGTGGGTAATGTAATCACACTTGTGCATGGAAACACATGGAAACAGTGGTTGACGTTGCTGTGGGTAATGTAATCACACTTGTGCATGGAAACACATGGAAACAGTGGTTGACGTTGCTGTGGGTAATGTAATCACACTTGTGCATGGAAACACATGGAAACAGTGGTTGACGTTGCTGTGGGTAATGTAATCACACTTGTGCATGGAAACACATGGAAACAGTGGTTGACGTTGCTGTGGGTAATGTAATCACACTTGTGCATGGAAACACATGGAAACAGTGGTTGACGTTGCTGTGGGTAATGTAATCAACTTGTGCATGGAAACACATGGAAACAGTGGTGCTGTGGGTAATGTAATCACACATGGGAAACAGTGGTTGACGTTGCTGTGGGTAATGTAATCACACTTGTGCATGGAAACACATGGAAACAGTGGTTGACGTTGCTGTGGGTAATGTAATCACACTTGTGCATGGAAACACATGGAAACAGTGGTTGACGTTGCTGTGGGTAATGTAATCACACTTGTGCATGGAAACACATGGAAACAGTGCATGGAAACACATGGAAACAGTGGTTGACGTTGCTGTGGGTAATGTAATCACACTTGTGCATGGAAACACATGGAAACAGTGGTTGATGTTGCTGTGGGTAATGTAATCACACTTGTGCATGGAAACACATGGAAACAGTGGTTGATGTTGCTGTGGGTAATGTAATCACACTTGTGCATGGAAACACATGGAAACAGTGGTTGATGTTGCTGTGGGTAATGTAATCACACTTGTGCATGGGAAGCCCTCACAGTCCTCCGCTGTATTTCCACCACTATTGTCATTCTAAGATGTGTGATTTGAACGAGACAGACCACTGTTATTTCAATCGAGTAAAGACGTCATTGAAAAGTGATGATCCATTCAGACCAGCCTTACTGATTGAACTTTCGTAAATACATTAAACGGAAAATATGGAGTGTAACACTGAGTCACTGGCCATTTACATAAACCCACAGCCCTGTGGATGAAGTCCTGATATTGTAATTAAGTAGGGAGATGTGGAATGTTACGCCCCTTGTACCCTTGTAGACTGGTGGTGCCCTTGTTTGATTGACGGGTCGTATACTTTGAGCTTCCTATTTTAACCGAGGTTCCCTTTGTTGACACTTGAGGCTTGTGTTTTAACCACTGCTACTGTGTGTGTGTGTGTGTGTGTGTGTGTGTGTGTGTGTGTGTGTGTGTGTGTGTGTGTGTGTGTGTGTGTGTGTGTGTGTGTGTGTGTGTGTGTGTGTGTGTGTGTGTGTGTGTGTGTGTGTGTGTCACTGCTGCCTGACATGGTTGTTATCATCTAATAATTCTATCTGAGTTTGTTTCTACTGTTAGAAACTCTGAACAGAAACTACTTCATTTACATTGAAGAAGTCCATCCAGGCTGTTGTGTTGTTGAATGAGGAACATTGTCACAACAATTATAAAGATCATTGATTGTATATGTATTCAAAGTATGCTCAAAGCAGTCAACATTGAAAGGCACTCCCCTCATTCACCACCGATGTGTAGCATCCATGTAGCAGCAGCCATTTTGTGTCAGAAAGCTCACCACACATGTATTGTTTATCTTAAATGAACCTACATCTATTGTTGATGTGGTTCCGTCAGCGTCGGTGACAGAGTCAGAGCTGATCCAGGCGGTCAAGGAGGTGAAGGTGGTGGATGTCGGAGTCAACTCCTTCATACTGACCTGGAGGAGAACACCTGGGGTCACTGGCTACAAGATCTCCTGGAGCCCCTTCCATGGTGAGGAACACACACATGCATGTATGGACACACACACATTGACACACAAACACACACCACCAAAGCCCCATATACTACCCATCACTGCGACCTGTATGCTCTCGTTGGCTGGCCCTCATATTCGTTCCCAAACCCACTGGCACCAGGTCATCTATAAGTCTTAGCAAGGTAAAGCCCCGCCTTATCTCACCTCACTGGTCACCTTAGCAGCACCCACCCGTAGCACGCGCTCCAGCAGGTATATCTCACCAAAGCCAATTCCTCCTTTGGCCACCTTTCTTTCCAGTTCTCTGCTGCCAATGACTGGAACAAACTGCAAACATCACTGAAGCTGGAGACTCATATCTCCCTCACTAACTTTAAGCACCAGCTGTCAGAGCAGCTCACAGATTACTGCACCTATACATAGCCAATCTGTAAATAGCCCATCCAACTACCTCACCCCCTATACTGTGATTTATTTATTTGTTTTTGCTCCTTTGCACCCCAGTATCTCTACTTGCACATTCATCTTCTGCACATCTATCACTCCAATGTTTAATTGCTATATTGTAATTACTTCGCCACCATGGCCTATTTATTGCCTTTACCTCCCTTATCCGACCTCATTTGCACACACTGTATATAGACTTTTTATATTGTGTTATTGACTGTATGTTTGTTTATTCCATGAGTAACTCTGTGTTGTTGTTTGTGCTTTGCTTTATCACTGCTTTGCTTTATCTTGGCCAGGTCGCAGTTGTAAGTCAGAACTTGTTCTCAACTAGCCTACTTGGTTAAATAAAGGTGAAATAAAAATTTAGGCTCTATCTCAATTCGTCTTTCATGCTTCCTTGCATCCCCTCACATTCCCTCTTGTATTAGAGGACATGGTCCCTTCCTACAGACCTAAGTTCTTCAAGGTGAGGAGAGAGGCTGTGAGGCATAAAGGAAAGATCGTTATGAAATAGCTGTAGGCTATCCTGCTGTCCTGACCTATATATATATATCCCATGCATGTTAACCTCTCTGCCTCTAGGTGGCGATGAGAAGTCCCAGCTAGTCTCTTCCTCCACGACCTCCTTTACGATCCCTAAGTTACAGGAGAGCTCGGCCTATAAGATCCAGGTGGCATCTATGGTGGTGGGCCGAGAAGGGAGCCCGTTCCTGGTCACTGCACGCACCTGTGAGTACTGAACTATGGCGACACCTCTCAGATATTCCTCTGGATAAGAGTGACTGCTAAATGACTCAAATGTAGACCTGTCACATGTCTCTACTCACCTAGCACCCCCACCTAGCACCACCACCTAGCACCACCACCTAGCACCACCACCTAGCCCAAAAAGTACCAGTAAGGTATCTTAAAGTTATTCCGTGTGGTTGAGGGGATCAGTTTGAGCAAGGCCAGGCGCAGAACCGATAATCTTGATCAGATAATGAGTAGTTATTTGGGATGCAAAGTGATTTGTAGATCAGTGAGTCTGCACAGTATTTCTGAAACACTTAAATTATGTGTTGATTGTGTTCCAGTGGACCTGCCTAAAGTGAACGGCTTCGCAGCGCTGAACACCACAGACAGCAGTACTTCCCTCAACTGGATCAGAGTTGCCGGGGCTTCTGGGTACCTGCTCTCCTGGAGGCACATCTCAGGTTAGAGGTCAAAGCACAGCCAATCACATCAGGCTGTGACACCAGCACAGCCAATCACATCAGGTTGTGACACCAGCACAGCCAATCACATCAGGCTGTGACACCAGCACAGCCAATCACATCAGGCTGTGACACCAGCACAGATGATCACGGCAGGCTATGGCCTCATTCAAAATGCTTAGTAATGATTTCTTTCTCAATCAATCTAATAGTACAGCACATTACTTACAGAGGATGCAATTCATAATGCTTAAACAAACACAGTTATAAAAGGAGGGAAAGAGAAAAACACTGGTTTCAAAATGCTTAAACAAACACAGTTATAAAAGGAGGGAAAGAGAAAAACACTGGTTTCAAAATGTTTAAACAAACACAGTTATAAAAGGAGGGAAAGAGAAAAACACTGGTTTCAAAATGCTTAAACAAACACAGTTATAAAAGGAGGGAAAGAGAAAAACACTGGTTTCAAAATGTTTAAACAAACACAGTTATAAAAGGAGAGAAAGAGAAAAACACTGGTTTCAAAATGCTTAAACAAACACAGTTATAAAAGGAGAGAAAGAGAAAAACACTGGTTTCAAAATGCTTAAACAAACACAGTTATAAAAGGAGGGAAAGAGAAAAACACTGGTTTCAAAATGTTTAAACAAACACAGTTATAAAAGGAGGGAAAGAGAAAAACACTGGTTTCAAAATGTTTAAACAAACACAGTTATAAAAGGAGAGAAAGAGAAAAACACTGGTTTCAAAATGCTTAAACAAACACAGTTATAAAAGGAGAGAAAGAGAAAAACACTGGTTTCAAAATGCTTAAACAAACACAGTTATAAAAGGAGAGAAAGAGAAAAACACTGGTTTCAAAATGTGGCAAATAAAAATAGTAAAACAATTATTTTTAAAAACTGTGGACATAAGAGACTAACGCATATGAATAAATAAAAATATGTAAAATAAATAGGGTGCTTTTATACTAAGTAAAAGCATGGCAAAAAAGGTGTTTCTTAAGAGCTTTCTTAAAAATGCCTTCAGTTTCTGAGGCCCTCCCATCTCCCATTGTTGAAGTAGTCACTGACTAGACATGACTGGGTAGGTGAACCCAAGGGCTCCACCACATGGCTGTCAGCTGTCAGTCATACAATTGGAATGGGGCCTATGTTAGTGACATCAGTAAGTGTTAATGACTTTGTGTGAGCATGGCAGTGGGGGTGGGGGGTATATTTAGACAGCGCCCCTCTCTCTTATCCAAGTCATTTCCTTCAATAAACTACCTAAAGTATAAATGTAATGTCGGGGTTTGTCTTTCATGTTCCGGTCACTTTTTGGTCATCTCGGCACCCAGAACCAAATTGTTCGGTCTGTCACACGAGAAGACTACTTCCTGGAGATTTGATCAACTATTCTAGGTTTCTTCCCCAGTTTTTAAGTGTGAAGTGTTTGGAGGCCATAGTTCATAGAAATCATTATGTAGGCACAATACATAGGGGTGAATTAGGGGTGAAATAGGGGTGAATTCAAGATGTAAATGGTGATTTTGTCCTGTAAATTGTCAATTGTTCCAAACTGTTATTGTGATGGGGAAACCTGAGTTACCTTTGGAATTGGGCTGTGTTATGTGTTTCTACAGTGATGACAATTATTTTGTGTTTGTCACTTTTTACAACCTCTTTGACCAACCAGAGGACAATTGGTTCACAATGACTTACCTGGATAAAGGTTAAGTAGATTTTTAATTTTGTTTTTACCACATATGGGTACACCTTTTTCTCTTCAGAGTTGGACACCAAAAAGGAGAAGCTTGGCCCTTCTGCCACCATGTTTAAGCTGAGTGATCTGCTGTATGGCAGGACCTACATCTTCACCATCAGACCTCTGTATGGAGAGGTGGAGGGACCCATCACCTCTATCAACCACAGGATAGGTAAAGCTTAACACCTCTTCACGTTATGGCTCCAGTTCACTGGCACAATAAACAACGTGCTTCACTCAAAAGTTCAAAAACGACAACAACAAAAACATTTGTTGAGTGCTGTTATCCTAAGCTGGAAGAAAGTCAACGTTTTCAGAGCTGTCCATTACATGTTTATACACTTCACAGGAAGCCGTCTATCATACAGGAAACCCAATGCTGGTTCATGTACTTACTAGGTCATGACATAAGTTATTACTAAGTAATTACTATGGTGTACAGTAGGTGTAGGACAGGCTAGCGGTTAGAGTGTTGGGCCAGTAACCGAAAGGTTGCCGGTTCTAATAATTGAGCTGACAAGAGGAAAAATCCGTCTGTGCCCTTGAGCAAGGCACTTAACCAGCTCCAGGGGCGCCGTACTAAATATGTCTGACCCTGTAGACCAACACAATACACTGCATTTATCCATGTATGTGACTATAAAAATGTCATAAATCATAATGTATACAGTATATCATGTGAAATGTGTCCAAGCACAACACTACTGCATATGAATCTGAAATTTCCTTTCAGTGGCCAAGGACCGTCCTCTGGTGCCTGTCCAGTCTTTACCAGCCACGCCTTCCCCTCTCCTCCCTCACACCCTCACCGCCTCCCACCCCAACGCAGCCAAAGCCACCAAAGCCCACACCCGCTCCACCGCCACCAAAGCCCCCTCCAAAACCACCGCCGGCACCGCCAAGAAACCCCCAAGCACCACCGTTGTCAAAACAGCTGCAGCCACCACCAGCGTCGGCCATCTTACCACCAGTACCAGAAACGTATTGGTTTTGGATACAGAGACAACTGTTGGACCAGGGCCAGGTAACAGACGTATTTATAGTACCTATATAGATGAATAGCTGTTAGGCATTACAATCAGAGCAAACTGACAGCCCCTCAGAATAACAGCACTTACCTCCACTAGAGACGGCTTCTTAAGACTGAAGAATAACAGCACTTACCTCCATTAGAGACTGCCTCTTAAGACTGAAGAATAACAGCACTTACCTCCATTAGAGACAGCCTCTTAAGACTGAAGAATAACAGCACTTACCTCCATTAGAGACAGCCTCTTAAGACTGAAGAATAACAGCACTTACCTCCATTAGAGACATCTTCTTAAGACTGAAGAATAACAGCACTTACCTCCATTACAGACTGCTTCTTAAGACTGAAGAATAACAGCACTTACCTCAATTAGAGACTGCTTCCTAAGACTGAAGATGTTCCTTTAGCAATGTTCTGTCTGATGATAATAATGTCTGCTAACAACCAATATCACTATCACCATGACCTGTGTGTGTGTGTGCGCACCTGCACGCTCGTTCCTGTGTGTGCATGCGTGCCTCCATGTGCTTGTGTGTGTGTTGCAGTGTGTGGCAGGGTGAAGGCAGACATAGTGTTCCTGGTGGATGAGTCATGGAGCATCGGATCCAATAACTTTGCCAAGCTCAAGGACTTCCTGTTCCGGGTTGTCACCTATTTTCCTGTGATTGGTCCTCAGGGCACACAGGTCAGAGGTCACACACCTTCAATATGTCAAAAGCTTTACTATTCATTTTAGGATTAACAGGCACGATGTACAGTATGTTAACACATCACACACAATAGACTTAAAAACCATAGCAATGTAAGGGTGAAGTGTACCTGGTTGACTGTACCTGAAGTGTACCTGGTTGACTGTACCTGAAGTGTCCCTGGTTGACTGTACCTGAAGTGTACCTGGTTGACTGTACCTGAAGTGTACCTGGTTGACTGTACCTGAAGTGTACCTGGTTGACTGTCCCTGAACTGTACCTGGTTGACTGTACCTGAAGTGTCTCTGGTTGACTGTACCTGAAGTGTACCTGGTTGACTGTACCTGAAGTGTACCTGGTTGACTGTACCTGAAGTGTACCTGGTTGACTGTCCCTGAACTGTACCTGGTTGACTGTACCTGAAGTGTACCTGGTTGACTGTACCTGGTTGACTGTACCTGAAGTGTACCTGGTTGACTGTACCTGAAGTGTACCTGGTTGACTGTACCTGGTTGACTGTACCTGAAGTGTATCTGGTTGGCTGTACCTGAAGTGTACCTGGTTGACTGTACCTGAAGTGTACCTGGTTGACGGTACCTGGTTGACTGTACCTAAAGTGTACCTGATTGACTGATCCGGAAGTGTACCTGGTTGACTGTACCTGAAGTGTACCTGATTGACTGTACCTGAAGTGTACCTGGTTGACTGTACCTGAAGTGTACCTGGTTGACTGTACCTGAAGTGTACCTGGTTGACGGTACCTGGTTGACTGTACCTAAAGTGTACCTGATTGACTGATCTGGAAGTGTACCTGGTTGACTGTACCTGAAGTGTCCCTGGTTGACTGTACCTGGTTGACTGAACCTGAAATGTACCTGGTTGACTGTACCTGAAGTGTACCTGGTTGACTGTACCTGCAGTGTCCCTGGTTGACTGTACCTGAAGTGTACCTGGTTGACTGTACCTGCAGTGTCCCTGGTTGACTGTACCTGAAGTGTACCTGGTTGACTGTACCTGAAGTGTACCTGGTTGACTGTACCTGAAGTGTCCCTGGTTGACTGTACCTGGTTGACTGTACCTGAAGTGTCTCTGGTTGACTGTACCTGAAGTGTACCTGGTTGACTGTACCTGAAGTGTACCTGGTTGACTGTACCTGAAGTGTACCTGGTTGACTGTCCCTGAACTGTACCTGGTTGACTGTACCTGAAGTGTACCTGGTTGACTGTACCTGGTTGACTGTACCTGAAGTGTACCTGGTTGGCTGTACCTGAAGTGTACCTGGTTGACTGTACCTGAAGTGTACCTGGTTGACGGTACCTGGTTGACTGTACCTAAAGTGTACCTGATTGACTGATCCGGAAGTGTACCTGGTTGACTGTACCTGAAGTGTACCTGATTGACTGTACCTGAAGTGTACCTGGTTGACTGTACCTGAAGTGTACCTGGTTGACTGTACCTGAAGTGTACATGGTTGACGGTACCTGGTTGACTGTACCTAAAGTGTACCTGATTGACTGATCCGGAAGTGTACCTGGTTGACTGAACCTGAAATGTACCTGGTTGACTGTACCTGAAGTGTACCTGGTTGACTGTACCTGCAGTGTCCCTGGTTGACTGTACCTGAAGTGTACCTGGTTGACTGTACCTGCAGTGTCCCTGGTTGACTGTACCTGAAGTGTACCTGGTTGACTGTACCTGAAGTGTACCTGGTTGACTGTACCTGAAGTGTCCCTGGTACTGTACCTGACTGACTACCTGGTCGACTGTACCTAAAGTGTACCTGGTTGACTGTACCTGAAGTGTACCTGGTTGACTGTACCTGAAGTGTACCTGGTTGACTGTACCTGAAGTGTCCCTGGTTGACTGTACCTGGTCGACTGTACCTAAAGTGTACCTGGTTGACTGTACCTGAACTGTACCTGGTTGTACCTGTAACTGTACCTGGTTGACTGTACCTGAAACTGTACCTGAAGTGTCCCTGGTTGACTGTACCTGGTCGACTGTACCTGAACTGTACCTGGTTGACTGTACCTGAACTGTACCTGAACTGTACCTGGTCGACTGTACCTGAACTGTACCTGGTTGACTGTACCTGAACTGTACCTGGTTGACTATACCTGAGTGTACCTGGTTGACTGTACCTGGTTGACTGTACCTGAAGTGTGCCTGGTTGACTGTACCTGAAGTGTACCTGGTTGACTGTACCTGGTTGACTGTACCTGGTTGACTGTACCTGAAGTGTACCTGGTTGACTGTACCTGAAGTGTACCTGGTTGACTGTACCTGAAGTGTACCTGGTTGACTGTACCGGAAGTGTACCTGGTTGACTGTACCTGAAGTGTACCTGGTTGACTGTACCGGAAGTGTACCTGGTTGACTGTACCTGAAGTGTACCTGGTTGACTGTACCTGAAGTGTACCTGGTTGACTGTACCTGAAGTGTACCTGGTTGACTGTACCGGAAGTGTACCTGGTTGACTGTACCTGAGTGTACCTGGTTGACTGTACCTGGTTGACTGTACCTGAAGTGTGCCTGGTCGACTGTACCTGAAGTGTACCTGGTTGACTATACCTGAAGTGTCCCTGGTTGACTGTACCTGGTCGACTGTACCTGAACTGTACCTGGTTGACTGTACCTGAACTGTACCTGAACTGTACCTGGTCGACTGTACCTGAACTGTACCTGGTTGACTGTACCTGAACTGTACCTGGTTGACTACCTGAGTGTACCTGGTTGACTGTACCTGGTTGACTGTACCTGAAGTGTGCCTGGTTGACTGTACCTGAAGTGTACCTGGTTGACTGTACCTGGTTGACTGTACCTGGTTGACTGTACCTGAAGTGTACCTGGTTGACTGTACCTGAAGTGTACCTGGTTGACTGTACCTGAAGTGTACCTGGTTGACTGTACCTGAAGTGTACCTGGTTGACTGTACCTGAAGTGTACCTGGTTGACTGTACCTGAAGTGTACCTGGTTGACTGTACCTGAAGTGTACCTGGTTGACTGTACCTGAAGTGTACCTGGTTGACTGTACCTGAAGTGTACCTGGTTGACTGTACCTGCAGTGTCCCTGGTTGACTGTACCTGGTTGACTGTACCTGAAGTGTACCTGGTTGACTGTACCTGAAGTGTCCCTGGTTGACTGTACCTGGTTGACTGTACCTGAAGTGTACCTGGTTGACTGTACCTGAAGTGTACCTGGTTGACTGTACCTAAAGTGTACCTGGTTGACTGTACCTGTACACTTCAGTGTACCTGGTTGACTGTACCTGAAGTGTACCTGGTTGACTGTACCTGGAGTGTACCTGGTTGACTGTACCTGAAGTGTATGGACTGTGTATACTTCTGAGCTCCATCATAGAGAGTCTGGTTTCTTCCTAACTAGTTGGTCCTGGTCACCCTCATCTTGGCTTGTTCTTTTAGTGGTTAAGGTCCTGGTCACCCTTACCTTGGCTTGTTCTTTTAGGGGTTAAGGTCCTGGTCACCCTCATCTTGGCTTGTTCTTTTAGTGGTTAAGGTCCTGGTCACCCTTACCTTGGCTTGTTCTTTTAGGGGTTAAGGTCCTGGTCACCCTCACCACTTTTAGGGGTTAAGGTCTGGTCACCCTCACCTTGGCTTGTTCTTTTAGGGGTTAAGGTCCTGGTCACCCTCACCTTGGCTTGTTCTTTTAGGGGTTAAGGTCCTGGTCACCCTCACCTTGGCTTGTTCTTTTGGGGTTAAGGTCCTGGTCACCTTCACCTTGGCTTGTTCTTTTAGGGTTAAGGTCCTGGTCACCCTTACCTTGGCTTGTTCAGGTCCTGGTCACCCTCACCTTGGCTTGTTCTTTTTTAGGGGTTAAGGTCCTGGTCACCCTCACCTTGGCTTGTTCTTTTAGGGGTTAAGGTCCTGGTCACCCTCACCTTGGCTTGTTCTTTTAGGGGTTAAGGTCCTGGTCACCTTCACCGTGGCTTGTTCTTTTAGGGGTTAAGGTCCTGGTCACCCTCACCTTGGCTTGTTCTTTTAGGGGTTAAGGTCCTGGTCACCTTCACCGTGGCTTGTTCTTTTAGGGGTTAAGGTCCTGGTCACCCTCACCTTGGCTTGTTCTTTTAGGGGTTAAGGTCCTGTTCACCCTCACCTTGGCTTGTTCTTTTAGGGTCTAAGGTCTGAATTGTTGTTGCAAACTTTGTGACAACGTTTAGATTCAATATGTTAAAATCTGAAACCTAAAAGCACAGGACATTTGCAATCATCTTCCTTTTTCAGTTCGCCCAAAGTATGTACCCTAATGTATCTGTGGAAACAGCATTCTGTTATTGCCTCTTGCTGTATTTCATTAAAACTGTATTTTCTATATAGGCAATATGAAGGGGAATGATACATGTTATGATAAGATTACCTTGTTATTGAATGTACAGGACCAGTCAAAAGTTTTGACACACTTACTCCTTCAAGGGTTTTTCTTTATTTTTACTATTTTCTACATGATGTAATAATAGTGAAGACATCAAAACTATGAAATAACACATATGGAATCATGTAGTAACCAACCAAGTGTTAAACAAAATATATTTCATATTTGAGATTCTTCAAAGTAGTAACGTTTTGCCTTGATGACAGCTTTGCACAGTCTTGGCATTCTCTCAACCAGCTTCATGAGGTAGTCACCTGTAATGCATTTCAATTAACAAGTGTGCCTTGTTAAAAGTACATTTGTGGAATTTCTTTCCTTCTTAGAGTGTTTGAGCCAATCAGTTGTGTTGTGACAAGGTAGGGGTAGTATACAGAAAACAGCCATATTTGGCAAAAAAGGCCAAGTCCATATTATGGCAAGAACAGCTCAAATAAGCAAAGAGAAATGACAGTCCATCATTACTTTAAGACATGAAGGTCAGTCAATACGGAAAATTTCAAGAACTTTGAAAGTTTCTTCAAGTGCAGTCGCAAAAACCATCAAGCGCTATGATGAAACTGGCTCTCATGAGGACCGCCACAGGAAAGGAATACCAAGAGTTCCCTCTGCTGCAGAGGATAAATTCATCAGAGTTAACTGGATCTCAGATTGCAGCCCAAATAAATGCTTCACTGAGTTTAAGTAACAGACACATCTCAACATCAACTGTTCACAGGAGACTGTGTGAATCAGGCCTTCATGGTCGAATTGCTGCAAAGAAACCTGTACTAAAGGACACCAATAATAAGAAGAGACTTGCTTGGGCCTAGAAACACAAGCATTGGACATTAGACTGGTGGAAATCTGTCCTTTGGTCTGATGAGTCCAAATTTGAGATTTTGGTTTCCAACCGCCATGTCTTTGTGAGATGCAGAGTAGGTGAACGGATGTGTGATTCCCACCGTGAAGCATGGAGGTGGAGGTGTGATGGTGCTATGCTGTTGACCCTGTCAGTGGTTTATTTAGAATTCAAGTCACACTTAACCAGCATAGCACAGCATTCTGCAGCCATACACCATCCCATCTGGTTTGCGCTTAGTCAGACTATCATTTGTTTTTTGACAGGAAAATGACCCAAAACACACCTCCAGGCTGTGTAGGGGCTATTTGACCAAGAAGGAGAGTGATGGAGTGCTGCATCAGATGACTTGGCCTCCACAATCACCCAACCTCAACCCAGTTGAGATGGTTTGGGATGAGTTGGACTTCAGAGTGAAGGAAAAGCAGCCAACAAGCGCTCAGCATATGTGGGAACTTCTTCAAGACTGTTGTAAAAGCATTCCTCGTGAAGCTGGTTGAGAAATTGCCAAGAGTGTGCAAAGCTGTCATTAAGGCAAAGGGTGGCTGCTTTGAAAAATCTCAAATATAAAATATATGGGGCGGCAGGGTAGCCTAGTGGTTAGAGCGTTGGACTAGTGACTGGAAGGTTGCAAGTTCAAACCCTGAGCTGACAAGGTACAAATCTGTCATTCTGCCCCTGAACAGGCAGTTAACCCACTGTTCCTAGGCCGTCATTGAAAATAAGAATTTGTTCTTAACTGACTTGCCTAGTTAAATAAAGGTAAAATTAAAAAATACAATTTGTTTAACACTTTTTTGGTTACTACATGATTCCATATGTGTTATTTCATAGTTTTGATGTCTTCACTATTATTCTACAAAGTAGAAAATAGTAAAAAAAATTAAATAAAAAGAAACCTTGAATGGGTAGGTGTGTCCAAACTTTTGACTGGTACTGTAGGTAATTGCCTCTGACTGTCCCATCTCTCCCCTCAGATAGCAGTTGTGCACTACAGTGATGAACCAAGGATAGAGTTCAAACTGAATGATTACAAGAACAGGAACTCTGTCCTAAAGGCTCTGAGAGGAGTACACTATGGAGGAGGCAACACCAAAACAGGTACACACACACATGGACACATACACACACACGTACACACATACAGACATTCTGTCTGCGTAGAAAAATGTTAGATGTCTATAAGCTTTGAAAGTGGAGACCTCACAAATGTCCAAAAGTAAACTTGCCTTGCCTTTTGGAGACAGCTTTGTATTTGCATAACTAATTAACTGTTAAATAGTGAACTGTTTCGCCCAGGGCTGGATTACCTAATAGACACACAGAGCATGTATCCCTGGAGGTCAGGTACCCCCCAGATAACATATAGCAAAATGTGTGAAATTGCAGGAAATGAGCTTTAAACTGCAAAATGTTCTCTTAACCTCATGGCAAAAAGTGAACAGTAGCATGAGATGAGCTATAAAACAGTCATTTTTCTCTCTGACCCATGGCAAAAAGTGTAGAAATTTCTTTAAAACTCCAGCATGTTCTCATAGCTTTATGGAGGTTGATGCCCCCGGGGCCCAAATGCGGTAGTCCGGTGCTGGTTTCGCCCCACAGTTAGCCAAGATATTTAACTAGCCAGCTGATGTTGTGTACAGCTGGATAGCAACCATTTTTACCCTCTTTTGCTAGCTACCGCAGCCCTGTCTGTCAAACGCCCGTCTCCAAAAATGACAAGCTGTCTCCAGTTGTGGTTGCATTTTGAAATTGTGACACACCTTCCATGCCTATTCACTTTCAATACACATTGATTCTCTATATTGTGCCTGCGTAAGTGCCTGCGACCAAGTCTGTGTGTGTGTGTCAGTGGCGGTCGGTGCCTTTTAAGATGAGGGAGGATGATCATTTAGGGGTGGCAGGGTAGCCCTAGTGGTTAGAGCGTTCGACTAGTAACCGGAAGGTTGCAAGTTCAAACCCCCGAGCTGACAAGGTACAAATCTGTCGTTCTGCCCCTGAACAGGCAGTTAACCCACTGTTCCTAGGCCATCATTGAAAATAAGAATTTGTTCTTAACTGACTTGCCTAGTTAAATAAAAGTACAATTTTAAAAATATATATATATTTTTACGAACATGGCCTTATTTCTATTACAGCATGTTGGATGACTGTCATTCATATTCCATTCACCCAGTTCAATGTAACATTGGTAGGTTTAGGCTACTACATGATAGTCAAATCTTCCCTGTACCCATCATGAGGTTGCTACAACCCAGCCTATGAATGAAAGTTTACAACGTAGGAGCACACAGGTCGAGAGAAAGATTTGAGGTGACAGACAGTGACACACGGACAGACAGTGACACATTCAATACCACCTTGCACACTCTTGCCTGCATCTACCTGATCTACGGTATAATCATTAGTCCAACAGTTGCAAAATAGAGTTTCTATTGGACAAATTCAGTTATGTTTATCCCCTTTTTGTTTCATTTGCTTTTGTTTAAGAAATGTTTAACAGAATCCGCACAATGAATACACCCCTGATCACACGCAAACACAGTTCTCTTTCATAGCAGCCACATACAAACTGCTCGTTGTACATATAATTCCTTCTCACGTCTATCTACGTGCTCTCTTCCTCTTACCTTTTCCCTTCACTTGTGGACTATCTGTGACCAGGTGAAAAAACATTTCCAAGTCATACAGACTATATCATTGCCACGTCATAGTCAACAAAGCTACTAGAACTAATGTGTCAGTAAACATGCTACAATCATACAGTACAGTGTACAGTTAGCAGCAAACAGTTTAGGAGTTGCACTGGGTGGCAGTACATTTATAAAACCAAAAGCTTAACTTGACTTGGAAGAGTTTCAGTGCTGGATAGCGATAGTCAGCTACCTCCCCATCCCTTCCTCTCTGTTTGCCCGGGTGTTTGACTAGCTTGTTGCATTCAATGCTATCTAAGTGAAAGTGAAAAAATATATACTATGAAATATAGCTAGCTCTCTCTCTCTCTCACTCTCTCTTGCTCCCTCACTTCTCCTTAATTTTGGATTAATTTGTTCAAAACTGTTCAGCTATTGTCTGTCTCTCTCTTTGAGTCAACTAACTCACCATATTTTATGCACTGCACTGCACTGCACTGCACTGCACTGCACTGCACTGCACTGCACTGCACTGCAGTGCTAGCTAGCTCTAGCTTATGCTTTCAGTACTAGATTCATTCTCTGAGTCTTTGATTGGGTGGACAACATGCTGCAAGAGCTCTGTTCATGCTGCAAGAGCTCTGATAGGTTGGAGGACATTCTCCGGAAGTTGTCATAATTCCTGTGTGAATCTATGGAAGGGGGTGAGAAGCATGAACCTCCTAGGTTTTGTATTGAAGTCAATGTACGCAGAGGAGGACAGAAGCTAGCTGTCTTCCGGCTACACCATGGTGCTACCCTACAGAGTGCTGTTGAGGCTACTGTAGATCTTCATTGCAAAACAGTGTGTTTTAATAAATTATTTGGTGATGTGAATATATTTAGTATAGTTTTATCTAAAAATGATAACTTTTTATGTTTCACTATTTAAAAAAAAAGAAGACATTTTGTAGGGTTGGTCCTCTCTTTCTTCCTGTGAGAAGCCTCCACTGGTGTGTGTGTACATATTGATAGTGATGTTGCCAGTGAATGTATTTTTGTTTCATAGGGAAGGGGATGAGCTACGTTCTGAAGGAGCTGTTCCAGGAGTCTCTGGGGATGAGGCAGGAGGTGCCTCATGTCTTGGTGTTGCTGACAGATGGCCGGGCCGTGGACGATGTGGAGCAACCCTCCAGGATCGCACAGGCTTATGGTCAGTTAAGATATCAGTGGTCATACTCTACATACTGGGGGTCAAAGGTTGTGGCTAGATGGTAAACAGATACGGACATAAGTGACTTTTCAAAGCAGGCTAGAAGTGCATTTTATCTAACCCTAACCCTTTTCCTAACCTTAACCTAATTATCCTAACCTGCTACGTTAATTCTCCTAACCTGCTATGAAAAGTAACTTCCGTTCGTAGCTGTATACCATCTAGTCAAAACCGTGGTCAATGTCTTGGGACATCTAAGGATTGTAGCCATTTTGTTCTTGTTGATTAGGAGCCGTTGCTACTGACACGCAAGCTCCTGAAAACATCTCTTTATCACAAATTAATCTACACAGGCATATCTCACCTGTCTTTGATACATGTAGTGATATCCAGTAACTGGTCCTTGTCAGAAGCCATTGACTTTGCATATTGCTGTATATTGCTTTGTATAACATTATATCATGTATTTTCACGTTCTTCTCTGATATTGACTCCACTCTCAGGTGTGAGTGTGCTGGCCATCGGGGTGGCCAATGCAGACATGGACGAGCTGAAGAAGATAGCATATCCAGCCAGCTACCAGAACATCTTCTACGCCAGGGACTTTGATGACTTCTCCTCCATAGAGAGAGAGTTCATCAGCAACATCTGCAGCGAGGCGCTGCTCTCTGAGTTCAGACAACACGACGAGGTACAGAATACACACGTCTGAATGAAACTAATATATCATTTGAAATGAAAGGTACTTCATCGGGACTTTTTGGAACAACGTGCTTGTTTTAAAACATTCTAGCTTGCTGATAACGTTTGCTCAATATGTCTCCTTAGCTGGGATCACAGTTAGTTAAGTATGAAGTGTAGAATGTTGTCAAGCAGCCAATTATGACAGAGATGTGAAACTGGGCTGCTCTCCCCCTCCAGCTGGAATTAGAATGTTCTCGAGGTAGAAATGAGGATTTAAATAATAATGACCTATAGCCTCTGATTCAAGGTCATATAATAAGGTCAATATCAATGTGTTTGACCACTTTTATTAGTCTGCCCAGCTGGACACTCCAACTGATGACCCTGATGAGCTGACCAAACCCCAGGGCCCCTGCTCCTTACAGTGCAAGGTACGTCCTTCTCTTAGTCATCATCATCATTACTGTTATCATCAACATTACCATCATCACCATCCTCATCATTGCCTATTTCATTATTTGTGTCAGCATCACATATCCCAGTTTGTCCAATAGAAATCGAATATATTCTACGTATATGGTTTGTTCCTTCCCAGCAACCAGTTCTGCTAATGATGTCATTCCGAACAGTTCTGGCAATGCCATCATTCTAACCAGTTCTGCTAATGACGTCATTCCGACCAGTTCTGGCAATGACGTCATTCCAACCAGTTCTGGCAGTGCCGTCATTCTGACCAGTTCTGGCAGTGCCGTCATTCTGACCAGTTCTGGCGATGACGTCATTCCGACCAGTTCTGGCGATGACGTCATTCCGACCAGTTCTGGCAGTGCCGTCATTCCGACCAGTTCTGGCAGTGCCGTCATTCCAACCAGTTCTGGCAGTGCCGTCATTCTGACAAGTTCTGGCGATGACGTCATTCCAAACAGTTCTGGCGATGACGTCATTCCGACCAGTTCTGGCAGTGCCGTCATTCCAAACAGTTCTGGCAATGCCGTCATTCCGACCTGTTCTTGTAATGGTTCTGGCAATGCCGTCATTCCGACCAGTTCTTGTAATGGCGTCATTCCGACTAGTTCTGGCAATGCCGTCATTCCGACCAGTTCTGGCGATGACGTCATTCCGACCAGTTCTGGCAGTGCCGTCATTCCGACCAGTTCTGGCAGTGCCGTCATTCTGACAAGTTCTGGCAATGCCGTCATTCCGACCTGTTCTAGTAATGACGTCATTCCGACTAGTTCTGGCAATGCCGTCATTCCGACCAGTTCTGGCGATGACGTCATTCCGACCAGTTCTGGCAGTGCCGTCATTCCGACCAGTTCTGGCAATGACGTCATTCCGACCAGTTCTTGTAATGACGTCATTCCGACCAGTTCTTGTAATGACGTCATTCCGACCAGTTCTTGTAATGACGTCATTCCGACCAGCTCTTGTAATGACGTCATTCCGACCAGCTCTTGTAATGACGTCATTCCGACCAGTTCTGGTAATGACGTCATTGCCCACTGGGCTCCTTCTTTAGCTGACCTTTGACCCACTGTCATTTGGAAACATGGACTGACCTTTATTTGATTAATAGATTAATCTCTTTATCCTTTCTGATTCACTTTCAAAGGGGCAGAAAGGTGAAAAGGTGAGTACAGTTATATTTAGTTACTTCTAACTTGGTGATTAAATGAGATATTTGGACTTTATGTTTACCTCACTTTTTCTCTGTCTGTCACTAACAGGGAGATGGCTCTGGTAATGGTGGACTGGTATGTACTACACCACAATTTAATTAAGTAATCTATTCATCCAGCCATTCATTCAGTCATCTATTCATTCAGTCATTCATCAATTTATCCAGCCATTCATTGTCATTCATTCATTGTCATTTATTTATTCATTCATCTGCCATAATTCCATGACATTTGTTTGATTACAGAGACTGCAGCAAAACACTGCGATGTTTGAGTCAATTGGCCTCAAGTCCAAAGGAGAGAAAGGAGAGAGAGTAAGTGGTAACTCTCTCATCATACGTCGTCTATGTAGGCTATCATCTACACACACTGATACAGTAGAGTGCTGTGCCCTTGAGCAAGGCACTTAACCCCCACTGCTTGAAGATCACTGCCCCGTGGCTGGTCCTGTGCTGCTCCCAGCCGTGTGTGTGCATTTGTGTGTGTTTGATTGTTTGTTTCTTTGAGTGGCCGTGTGTCAGAATTGATGATGAAAGTTGACAGAATCGCTGCTATATATTCTTCTGTAGCATCTGACAGTTAGGCATTCAACAATCTGTCTTTGTTTGGTCCTATAATTGTGTTTTAATAAGCTGTTTTATACACAGAAGATCTCTGCTAAACACAGTCAAGCTGTTTATACACAGAAGATCTCTGCTAAACACAGTCAAGCTGTTTATACACAGAAGATCTCTGCTAAACACAGTCAAGCTGTTTATACACAGAAGATCTCTGCTAAACACAGTCAAGCTGTTTATACACAGAAGATCTCTGCTAAACACAGTCAAGCTGTTTATACACAGAAGATCTCTGCTAAACACAGTCAAGCTGTTTATACACAGAAGATCTCTGCTAAACACAGTCAAGCTGTTTGTACACAGAAGATCTCTGCTAAACACAGTCAAGCTGTTTGTACACAGACGATCTCTGCTAAACACAGTCACGCTGTTTATACACAGAAGATCTCTGCTAAACACAGTCAAGCTGTTTGTACACAGAAGATCTCTGCTAAACACAGTCAAGCTGTTTATATTTCTCTCTGTGATCAGCGATAACTTTGGAACGAAATTGACTAGAAATACAAAGTTGCTAATGTCTGTAATTGAACATCCCACTGGGCACACACTGGTTGAATCAACGTTGATTTCACATCATTTCAATGAAATGACGTTAAACCAACATGGAAAAGGTGTTGAATAGACATCTGTCCCTAGTGGGATGAAGTGAAGGATAAAAAGATGTTTAAAATTCAATGCTAGATGACTGTATTATAGTCTACATAATGTAGGCCTAAATATTTAAATAATATTTAACTACATGTTCAGTTAATGGAGTTATATTTGTAAGCTACGCTGTCTGTAATTTATATATATTTCATGATGTGTAAGAACGTGTGCAATGATGTGCCAAATGAATCTGTGATCGAGTGTAATTACTATAGGGTAAGCATTAGAATAAGCTGCCTCAATATTAGCAGCCATTAGGTGATAATATAGCTCTAGGAGCTGATCCATGGTCAGTATTGTGGAATAATTCTAGTGTTAAGGTAAGATTTCAATGGAGAAAGCTGATCCGAGAGCAGTGCTGCCTTTCTTTCCACCCTATCAGTATTGACACATGCTCCAACGACGCACTTAGCGAGTGTTTTTTCTGCGTGGTGTTTTGGGTAACGCATGTTAAACTGTTGGCCGTTGTAGGAAAGATGCATCGTTAAAACATGGGAAGCCTAAATTCCATTGCTTTCGGGAAACCGGGCCCAGGACAGCACACCTTCCACCTCCACTCAGCTTAGCACCAGGCGTAGCAAACAACAATACAATGATCCTATTGATCTCAGTGTGTCCTCAGTGTTCATTGATACTGGACAATATTTGTATTGTTTTTCTCAGTGACATATGACGTGAAGGTGTGTAGTAGAACAATGATAGTGGTATCAAAACAGATAAAGAAGCCAAACAGAAAAGAAACATGGAAAGCAAATCTATGTTGTGTATTTTTTGACACTGTATTTTTTTCATTTAACAGGGACTTCCTGGAACAGATGGTGTCCCCGGGTTGCCAGGACGACCAGGACGAACTGGACCCCCAGGTTCAGCCGGACAACGGGTAAATCTAACAGAGAAAGAAACAGTCTTATTGTACTCTGAGTGTACAAAACATTAAGAACACCTTCCTAATATTGAGTTGCATCCCCGTTTGCCATCAGAACAGCCTCAATTTGTCAGGGAATGGACTCGACAAGCTGTCGAAAGTGTTCCACAGGGATGCTGGCCCATGCTGACTCCAATACTTGTCACAGTTGTCTCAAGATGGCTGGATGCCCTTTGTGTGGTGGACCATTCTTGATACACACGGGAAACTGTTGAGCATGGAAAATCCAGCAGCGTTGCAGTTCTTAACATATTCAAACCGGTGCACCTGGCACCTACTACAACACCCCGTTCAAAAAATGGTTCTTTAACCTGTCTCCTCCCCTTAATCTACACTCATTTGAAGTGGATTTAACAAGTGACATCAATAAGGGATCATAGATTTAACCTGGATTCACTTGGTTAGTCTATGTCATGGAAAGAGCAGGTGTTCTTAATGTTTTGTATAGTCAGTGTATCGGGATGATGTAAAACTTGTCCTGTTTTAACAATGTATTGGACTTTTATGCACCGTTACTGTGTGTGTGTGTGTGTGTGATTTACATTTTTTAAGGTGCTTCTGTGTGCCTGTCACCACAAATTAAAGTTATTCTAGGAATTAAGCTTAAGCTTTCCATTGTGCAAAACTGGTTGAAATGACAGTTTTGCTCACAGCTTATTAACTACATTTGAATTTATGCCACTTATGTAAATGAGATTTCTAATGCCAGTTTTCTCTCTGTTTCAGGGTTTAGAAGGTGTTCCAGGTGATCTGGTATGTTCAATGTGCTTATGGAGGCAATGTTTATTAGTGTCTAGTAGTGTACCCATAAGCTCAAACTCTATTCCCAAGTTGGTGCACTACTTTTGACCAGGACCTATAGGGCTCTGGTCAACACTAGTGCACTGCAGTATATAGGGAATAGGGTGCTTTTTAGGATGCAGACCCTAGGTCTTGTTCTTCAGAATCACTCATAAGGCCATTAATGCCTGTGTTCTGTTTTCAACTTGTTCTCTTCAACTCTTTCCACTTTTAATCCTTCATAATAAAAACATGTCGTTACTAATCATAGATGCACTTTGAGTGACAGTTTTCCATAATACTATGATTATGTTGACACCTGTGGGCACATGAAATTAAGTTGCTCAGTTGTATTTCCTAGCTTAAACTGTTGAATCCGTCGTCTCCAGTTTTCTGAGATGTTTCCCTCAAGGCTCAAAGTTTGTGGGGGTTAAATTGGTTCCATAACGGTGAAACTAACGGTTATTTCTGACACCATGCAATATTAAACTAGCTAGCTTTGGTGAGCAATGAACAAGTGTGTATTCATTCAGCCATCTTTATTCAAAACTTTATTTCCCGTGGCTTCAGGTGGCTGCCTAATCATGTCATTACACTCATCCTTATATGATTTCCTGTCAGGTGATCTAGTGTGTCATTGTGAACGCTGTCGTGTATTGATTTTAATGTTATTTTCTGTAATCACAGGGGCCTCCTGGTATCACTGGTCCAAAAGGCCAGAGAGGAGAGAGGGTAAGTCCAACCGAACAACATGAGTCTGGAAGCAAGTAGATGTTATAAGAAATGTTAGGATTATCTGGGCAATATGAAATGTAATGCTAACCAATAGGGTCAAGTGATTAAAGCGTTAAGTTTGAACTCTACCTATAGACCTTTCTGCCTTCATGCCAAACCCTTTGTCGCCCTCTTTTTATCTTCAAGTTTTAGATAATCATACTACAAGTTCACCATAAGGTGATATTATGTGACCTTTGACCTCTCTCTGCCAGGGGGAGCCTGGGTATGTCATAGGGGGCATAGGAGACGGCCATTATGCTCCTGGACGAAAGGGAGAGCCTGGATCATCAGTGAGTATTCACAACACAGATCCTTTGTTTTATAAAGGCTTTATAAAGGCCTTATAAAGGGATATACATGTTTTATAAAGGCTTTATAAAGGCCTTATAAAGGGATATACATGTTTTATAAAGGCTTTATAAAGGCCTTATAAAGGGATATACATGTTACAGAAAGGGTTTGGAAATTGTATTACCTGAAATACCTTGTTTTGTTCATTCAACATCATAAATAATTGATACTACATGCTTCCTCTGATTAAGGAATACAAATTATATGGTTGTTGTTTAATGTCCTGTCCTGCTCTGATAAAAGGGACCCCAAGGGGCTCCGGGTGTACCAGGGGTCTCTGGACCCTCAGGCCTGCCTGGACAGTCAGGTTCACCTGGGTCCTCAGGGATATCTGTTAAGGTAAGACAGACAGATAGTGCGGGTAGATCTTACATACTATTATTATTATTATATCACATAATAATAATCGTTCAACAAGACTGTGACCCCATTTTGAGTTTTCTGTATGTTATGTGTGTTGATGTGTCATTCAAAAATACATACTACAAGTATCATGTTGTCAGCACACAATGGTAAATAATATTGGGGATAAAATACATCCCTGAGGGACTCCGTTGTAACCAGTTCATATGATAAAATGTATTTCACATTGACCTTCTGTGGCCGGTCACTTAACAATCTTAAATGATATGGGTTTCACAACATTGATTGATTTGATGTGTTTGTGTTCCATACTTCCCTTGCAGGGGGAACATGGGGAGGCAGGTGCTAAAGTGAGTGGGTGGTTCCTTTCTCCTTTCTTTTCTTCAACAGTATAGTTACTGCTTTGGGTCAAGGGAAGATGGAGCTTGCTAAGTCAATGGAATTCACCTAAATTGGAATGAAAAACTGGCACGGTGTTGATATGAATAAATCAATGCTGCCAGGATTATGAATTAGTTTTAGAGATCGCATTTTAAACACACATTTTGGGCTTTGCTGACAATTCTAGAAATGGGTGTTGATTTTTCAAAACTAGTATTGGGTCATGTATTGCCTTTGCCAGGGCTACTTTGAAAAAGAGCTTCCTGTCACGACAGGACTCACCTGGATAAATACAAAAGAAATTAATACAAGTCATTCATGCTACATCTATGTTTAATATTGCCCAATAACTTGATAAACGCAAATTTAATCTCTTTTCCTTGCTGGTATGTTATTAATGAAATAACATTAGTGTTTTGTGATGTTTTGAAAGGGTTTGCGTGGGAAAGCAGGGGCCAAAGGAGACAAAGGAGATCATGGTAAAGATGTAAGTGTTTAGTTTCTGTTATGCAGCGAGCAGCCTAGCGATTAGAGTGTTGGGCCAGTAACTGAAAGGTCGCTAGTTTGAATTCCTAAGCCGACAAGGTGAAAAACCTGCCAATGTGATCTTGAGCAAGGCACTTAACCCTAATTGCTTCAGGGTTACCATTGATAATTTCAGACACTGGCAGTGAAACAACTCTCTGATGGTGTCTCAGGGAGAGATGTGATAAGCAAAAAAAAACACTTTCTGAATAGGACAAATAGAAGCACCCACCAAATTCTGATGATTTATTATGCTCAGTTTGTGTTAATTAAACTATAATACCACATTGCTATTTCTAAGTATTGTCTTTTAGTTCATGTGTTGTTCAATCTTTCTTCCTTTCCTTGTTGTCTGTCCCAAACCAGGGCCAAGCAGGGTTACCTGGTCCCATTGGAATGGATGGTGTTCCAGGCTTCCCAGGTCAAATGGGATATAAGGTAAGAGTGTCCTTCATCAAGAAGTTACAGTATACCTGAAGGGACATTATCTTGTGGTTTCCTCTGTATATTTGAATGAAGCCACAGCGAATATCATATTTGAATACTATTGGTTTGTGTGGGTATCATACTGCATGTTGATCTGATTACGGTTATGATAGGATTCTGATTGGTGATTTGTGCTGTTCTTCCCAGGGAGAGGAGGGGATCGGGGTTCCCGGTGTCCAGGGGCCTCGTGGAGAGCCAGGGGAGAAGGTACAAACAGTTCATACATGGACTCATCAACATGAAGTGTGTGTATCGCTTCACCTGAATTGTGTAGTTTGTTAGTCACGTATTAGCTAATCATTGGTTTAACTTTGTCTTGCAGGGAAATATAGGCCTATCAGGACCTGAGGGACTAAAGGTACTTCATTTATGTTAACACTTTGATTTGAAGCTCAAACAACATAGGAACTCTGCAAACCCGTTGGACTGCAGTATGGACCTAGTTATTCACACCATTGAAGTATCATCTTTGTTCTGCCTTTCTAAGGGAGAGGCTGGTGTTCAAGGGATACAAGGGGTTGTCGGACCACGGGTATGCATCAACCTTTTATTTGTTTATATTGAATACACATACAAAAGTGGAGACCATTATCATGTACTTTATATACGGACTTTCGTAATTAAATTATTCCGGCTGGATGGTTTCTCCCCAGTGGTGTAAAGTACTTAAGATAAAAATACTTTAAAGTACTACTTAAGTAGTTTTTTGGGGTATCTGTACTTTACTTTAGTATTTATATTTTTTACAACTTTTACTTTTACTTCACTACATTCCTAAGGAAAATGATGTACTTTTTACTCCATATATTTCCCTGACACCCAAAAGTACTCGGTACTTTTTGAATGCTTTGGGGGACAGAAAATGATCCAATTTGCACACTCAAGAGAACATCCCTTGTTACCCCTACTGCCTCTGATCTGGCGGACTCACTAAACACAAATGCTTCGTTTTTAAATTATGTCTGAGTGTTGGAATGTGAACTTGGCTATCCGTAAATTAAAAAACAAGAAAATTGTGCCGTCTGGTTTGCTTAATATAAGGAATGTTCCATTATTTGTATTTTTACTTTTGATACTTAAGTATATGTTAACAATTACATTTACTTTTGATGCTTAAGTATATTTAAAACCAAATACTTTTACTCAAGTAGTATTTTACTGGGTGACTTCACTTTTACTTTAGTCATTCTATTAAAGTATCTTTTAATCAAGTATGAGGTTTGAGTACTTTTTCCACTACTGTTTCTCTCCTCATTTAGGGGAAGAAGGGAGTGAAAGGCATCCAAGGGGATAAGGTCAGTTAAATCCACACTGATTTGCTCTACCGCTCATTACGCCGCCTCATATTGAAATATTCTCTGAATAATTAATAAGAGTGGTGTTTCATCAGCTGATTAAATGAGAAAATCTATTTATTTCAGCTCCAGGTCAATCGCTGGGCTGTGTATGGCTTAGAATGTGATCAGATCCATTATTAAAGGGCTTTGGGTGTGTACCGTGTGTGCGTCCGTGCGTGTGTGTGTCCGTGCATCTGTTTGCGTACGCCAGTCCGAGCACAAGCCAATGAAGTGCAAGTCCCCACCTTATAACAGTTATCACATCTCCTGCTACGATAGATAGTATGTTTTTACTCTACAGTCAGGTGGGTGAGTAGCTCATCAGATTATGATCATGGTGATAATGTGGTGGTAATGTTATGGTTATGTCTCCTACAGGGCGATCGAGGAGAGGTGGGGCCTATGGGGACACAGGGAGTGACAGTGAGTATAACCAGCCATTACAGAATCAATCATTACCACACTACCAAACCTGGGCTGTGTTCATTTGGGCATGCAGAAACAGAAAACAAAAATGAGTGTTTCTTACTGGACAAGTCCGGGTAGTCCCTCTCCGTTTCAGTTTGTCTTCCATTTGGTGCCTATTGAAGACGGCCTCGAGTCTCCTGACTTACAGTCTGTAGGGCTTTTATGGCTTACCCTCCCTTCACAAATCCTCTGATTACAAATTTGCTCTCTTTATCCTTCAAATCGCTTGTGTTGTAACTTTTCATTGAGAAAGTTTGCAACTAGTTAGGTGAATCCACTTCCCCTTCCCTCGTCACTGCCCTCTCCCTCCACATATTATCTGTGTGAAGGAGTGTGTCTACCTTAGGGAAATTAACCCAGCTGATTAGATTGAAGTGGGCAGCCATCCTCCTCCAACCTGTCCAGCCATGGGCTACATCGGCCCGCTAATAGACTAGTAAAGGCCCAGTGCACTACTTTTATTATTATTATTAATATGTTTTTTTTATTCTGATTTTTCAGGGGGTGCTGCAGAACCCTCAGCACCCCTACCTCCCACAGCTATGGGTGTGTCAGGACTAATGGTCTATCTGAGAAGGTCTTGCATCACTGAGCTTTTAATTCAACCTAATTGCAATGTGCATAATGAATACAGGAGGTTTATCTCAAATCATCATCATCATCATTATCTCAAATTTATCTCAAATTAATTAACCTTCTGAGTTCCATTATACAGTGCCTTCTGAGTTCCATTATACAGTGCCTTCTGAGTTCCATTATGCAGTGCCTTCTGAGTTCCATTATACAGTGCCTTCTGAGTTCCATTATGCAGTGCCTTCTGAGTTCCATTATGCAGTGCCTTCTGAGTTCCATTATGCAGTGCCTTCTGAGTTCCATTATGCAGTGCCTTCTGAGTTCCATTATGCAGTGCCTTCTGAGTTCCATTATGCAGTGCCTTCGGAAAGTATTCAGACTCCTTGACTTTTTCCACATTTTGTTAGGTTACAGCCTTATTCTAAAATTGATTAAATAGTTTTTTTCCTTCATCAATCTACACACAATACCTCATAATGACAAAGCTAATTAAATATATATATATATATAACATTTACATTTACTCAGTACTTTGTTGACGCACCTTTGGCAGCAATTACAGCATTGAGTCTTCTTGGCTATGACGCTACAAGCTTAGCACACCTGTATTTGGGGAGTTTCTCTCATTCTTCTCCACAGGTTGGATGGGGAGTGTTGCTGCACAGCTATTTTCAGGTCTCTCCAGAGATGTTTGATTGGGTTCAAGTCCGGGCTCTGGCTGGGCAAGTCAAGGACATTCAGAGACTTGTCCCGAAGCCACTCCTGCGCTGTCTTGGCTGTGTGCTTAGGGTCATTGTCCTGTTGGATGGTGAACCTTTGCCACTGTCTGAGGTCCTAAGTCCTCTGGAGTAGGTTTTCATCAAGGATCTCTCTGTACTTCGCTCCTTTCATCTTTTCCTCAATCATGACTAGTCTCCCATTCCCTGCCGCTGAAAAACATCCCCACAGCATGATGCTGCCACCACCATGCTTTACCGTAGGGATGGTGTCAGGTTTCCTCCAGACGTGACGCTTGGCATTCAGGCCAAAGAGTTTAATCTTGGTTTCGTCAGACCAGAGAATCTTGTTTCTCATGGTCTGAGAGTCTTTAGGTGTCTTTTGACAAAACTGAGAAGTGGCTTTGTCTGGCCACTCTACCATAAAAGCCTGAATAGTGGAGTTCTGCAGAGATGGTTGTCCTTCTGGAAGGTTCTCCCATCTCCACAGAGGAACTCTAGAGCTCTGTCAGAGTGACCATCTGGTTCTTGGTCACCTCCCTGACCAAGGCCCTTCTCCCCGGATTGCTCAGTTTGGCCGGGCGGCCAGCTCTAGAATGATTCTTGGTGGTTCCAAACTGAATCCACTTAAGAATGATTGAGGCCACTGTGTTCTTGGGGACCTTCAATGCTGCAGACATTTGTTGGTACCCTTCCCCAGATCTGTGCCTAGACAATCCTGTCTCTGAGCTCTACGGACAATTCCTTTGACCTCATGGCTTAGTTTTTGCTCTGACATGCTGTGTCAACTGTGGGACCTTGAATAGACAGGTGTGTGCCTTTCCAAATCATGTCCAATCAATTAAATGTACCACAGGTGGACTCTAATCAAGTTGTAGAAACATCCCAAGGATGATCCATTTCAAAGGGTGATCATTTCAAAGGGTCTGAATACCTATGTAAAGAAGGTATTTTTTATATATTCTTTTATACATTTGCAAAAAATTCTAAAAACCTTTCTTCGCTTTGTCATTATGGGGTATTGTGTGTAGATTGCTGAGGATTTAGATTTTATATAATCCATTTTAGAATAAGGCTGTAATGTAACAAAATGTGGAAGAAGTCAGGGGGTCTGAATACTTTTCGAAGGCACTGTTTATGTTTGGAAAAGTATGAATAATTTCAGTCAAGCATTTGCTCCAATGGCTGATATTGACAGACATTAATATTTTTATTTCAATTGGCCAATTAACACTGTAACCCATAACAAATAAATATGAATGTTATAATTTTTCATTTTTCAGAAAGTGTTGTTGAAATGTACCTTGTTATGACTCGTATGTTATGAGTAGGCCTATGTGTTCTTGGCTATCATGTTATATGATCTAGATTTATTTTAAGCCTTTTCCAGAAATGAGAATTACACCAAAAATGAAAGCAATTGTTTGAGGATGGTGCTGGACCAATTGTCTGAGGATGGTGCTGAACCAATTGTCTGAGGATGGTGCTGGACAAATTGTCTGAGGATGGTGCTGGACCAATTGTCTGAGGATGATGCTGGACCAATTGTCTGAGGATGGTGCTGGACCAATTGTCTGAGGATGGTGCTGGACCAATTGTCTGAGGATGGTGCTGGACCAATTGTCTGGGGATGGTGCTGGACCAATTGTTTGATGATGGTGCTGGACCAATTGTCTGGGGATGGTGCTGGACCAATTGTCTGAGGATGATGCTGGACCAATTGTCTGGGGATGGTGCTGGACCAATTGACATAAAAAGAAAAGGGGACAGTTTCATGAAAAAGCTTTAAATAAAAGTTCAAATCCAGGTCATGTGACATGATTAACCAAAACACAGGGCCCTAGTTATGAGATTTGATGACCTTATTTAGCAAGATATATTTCTTTTCTGTATAATAAGTTCAGGTAAGTTTGTTATGTGTATTGTTCAGGATATGAATAGATATATTGTCCTCCGCTCTCTCAGGGCTTTGCGGGGGCTCTTGGCCAAAAGGGTGATGAGGTGAGTATTCATGGAGTGTTAGTGAGAGTGTTAGTGAGAGTGTTAGTGAGAGTGTGAGTGTTAGTGAGAGTGAGAGAGGTAAGCCTTTGGTCTCACTCCACAGGGACAGAGAGGAGTTCCTGGTGACCCAGCCAAAGGGGTAATGTTACAAGACCAAATAATTCTCCCTGACTGTATTTACCTAGCTACATGTTTTATACACAGTACTATCATATCCTGCATAATATTATGCTTACTCTCCGTTTCATCACAACAGATCCTAGGTCCCACAGGAAAGAAGGGTACCAGGGTAAGTGACGTATTATTGTTTAAGTATTTTTAACTTTAGGTAAAACCTGCAAACCCTAAGGTGCCCCTAACCACACATCTGCATTACAACAAACTCTAAGCCATCGTATCCTAACAGTTAAAGTGCTGTTAATTGGTGGTGGGAGTATTCTCTCACAACAAGGACCAAATCCCCAGGCCTGCCTGTCAACAAACAACACAATTACATTTCTGCTTAGTGGCCACTGGGGACTCATGGATTACCCATGATACACCACAGAGATAGCTATTTCCTCTCTAGATGTAGTCGTCCAAGATCTATTGTTAAAAGTTTAAGGAGGGGCTCTTCAGATCTTTCTTTGTTAAAACAACAGGTCAAAGGTCCCCTTGGTTGCTAAGCTGCTTTTGATTGTTGTGTTGTGTTTATTGATTGGCCTGTGTGTCTGTGACTGTCTGTGTTGTGTTTATTGATTGGCCTTTGTGTGTGTGACTGTCTGTGTTGTGTTTATTGATTGGTCTGTGTGTGTGTGACTGTCTGTGCTGTGTTTATTGATTGGCCTGTGTCTGTGTGACTGTCTGTGTTGTGTTTATTGATTGGCCTTTGTGTCTGTGACTGTCTGTGTTGTGTTTATTGATTTGTGTGTGTGACTGTCTGTGTTGTGTTTATTGATTGGTCTGTGTGTGTGTGACTGTCTGTGCTGTGTTTATTGATTGGCCTGACTGTCTGTGTGACTGTCTGTGTTGTGTTTATTGATTGGCCTTTGTGTCTGTGACTGTCTGTGTGTGTCTTTATTGATTGGCCTGTGTGACTGTCTGTGTTGTGTTTATTGATTGGCCTGTGTGTGTGTGACTGTCTGTGTTGTGTTTATTGATTGGCCTGTGTGTGTGTGACTGTCTGTGTTGTGTTTATTGATTGGCCTGTGTGTCTGTGACTGTCTGTGTTGTGTTTATTGATTGGCCTGTGTGTGTGTGACTGTCTGTGTTGTGTTTATTGATTGGCCTGTGTGTGTGTGACTGTCTGTGTTGTGTTTATTGATTGGCCTGTGTGTCTGTGACTGTCTGTGTTGTGTTTGATTGGCCTGTGTGTGTGTGACTGTCTGTGTTGTGTTTATTGATTGGCCTGTGTGTGTGTGACTGTCTGTGTTGTGTTTATTGATTGGCCTGTGTGTCTGTGACTGTCTGTGTTGTGTTTATTGATTGGCCTTTGTGTGTGTGACTGTCTGTGTTGTGTTTATTGATTGGCCTGTGACTGTCTGTGTGTGACTGTCTGTGTTGTGTTTATTGATTGGCCTGTGTGTGTGACTGTCTGTGTTGTGTTTATTGATTGGCCTGTGTGTGTGTGACTGTCTGTGTTGTGTTTATTGATTGGCCTTGTGTGTGTGACTGTCTGTGTTGTGTTTATTGATTGGCCTATTGTGTGTGTGACTGTCTGTGTTGTGTTTATTGATTGGCCTGTGTGTGTGTGACTGTCTGTGTTGTGTTTATTGATTGGCCTGTGTGTCTGTGACTGTCTGTGTTGTGTTTATTGATTGGCCTGTGTGTGTGTGACTGTCTGTGTTGTGTTTATTGATTGGCCTGTGTGTGTGTGACTGTCTGTGTTGTGTTTATTGATTGGCCTGTGTGTGTGTGACTGTCTGTGTTGTGTTTATTGATTGGCCTGTGTGTGTGACTGTCTGTGTTGTGTTTATTGATTGGCCTGTGTGTTGGCCTGTGTGTGTTTGTGACTGTCTGTGTTGTGTTTATTGTTTATTGATTGGCCTTTGTGTGTGTGACTGTCTGTGTTGTGTTTATTGATTGGCCTGTGTGTGACTGTCTGTGTTGTGTTTATTGATTGGCCTGTGTGTGTGACTGTCTGTGTTGTGTTTATTGATTGGCCTGTGTGTGTGTGACTGTCTGTGTTGTGTTTATTGATTGGCCTGTGTGTGTGTGACTGTCTGTGTTGTGTTTATTGATTGGCTTGTGTGTCTGTGACTGTCTGTGTTGTGTTTGTTGATTGGCCTGTGTGTGTGTAACTGTCTGTGTTGTGTTTATTGATTGGCCTGTGTGTGTGTGACTGTCTGTGTTGTGTTACTCAGGGTGACATTGGTCCCATCGGTCCGACTGGACCCCAGGGAGTAAAAGGGGTCCAAGGAGTCAAAGGAGAGAAGGTAAACCACACAGAATAGTGTCATCCATCTTGTCATTACCTCAGGTTCCACCATAACCCATTTCCTACCCTGAAATTCACCCCTACCCAGCAGACATAACAATCACATGGTAGGTTTAACAATCACATGGTCGACACAACATTTACATGGTCAACATAACAATCACATGGTCGACACAACAATTACATGGTCAACATAACAATCACATGGTCGACACAACAGTTACATGGCCAACATAACAATCACACGGTCGATACAACAGTTACATGGTCAACATAACAATCACATGGTCGACACAACAATTACATGGTCAACATAACAATCACATGGTCGACACAACAGTTACATGGCCAACATAACAATCACACGGTCGATACAACAGTTACATGGTCAACATAACAATCTCATGGTCGACACAACAATTACATGGTCAACATAACAATCACATGGTCGACACAACAGTTACATATAACATATTATTGTGTTGTGACGGCCGGATAGAGAAACAACGATGTTGTGTGTGGTCTGTCTGTTGGGTTTCTACAGGGTAGTCCTGGGTTCGGCATTCCTGGACAGCAGGGACCAAAGGGAGAAAACGGTGAAAGGGTGAGTGCTTCACTACCGCTGTGTGTCATTGGTCAGATGACCTGACGAAGATCCAAGTCGCATCGAAAGGTTGTCTGATTTAAATCACCATGGGAGCATACCTGTTCTGGACATTTCCTTTTCTTTGATACGATCTTCTGTCCTGCACCTGATAAGTTAGATATGCATATTTATCTATTTTCTCTATTGGTCAGATGAGCCATGATGATACTCTAGGACAGGCTGACATGTTTGATGCGTTTGTTGGTCTCCTCCACCTTACAGGGAAATGTTGGCTTGTCTGGGAAACCTGGACCCAAGGTAAATAACTTCTCTCAGTCCACTTTACATGCTATCAATATCATTACATTGTAGGGGCATTTTAGAGATATTCAAATAAAACATACACGCAGCGTGTCAGTGATTCCATCTTTACAGGGGCACGATGGCTCTAAAGGGGCAGGGGGAACTGTTGGGGTCCCCGGGAATCCCGGAGCACCAGGACTAAGAGGTAAAGATGTAAGTAAATCATGACTGGCTGTTATTGCAATGATGTGTGTGTGTGTGTGTGTGTGTGTGTGTGTGTGTGTGTGTGTGTGTGTGTGTGTGTGTGTGTGTGTGTGTGTGTGTGTGTGTGTGAGTGAGAGAGAGAGAGAGATAAATGGGATCAATACATTCACATTGTTCTTCAAACAGTCAGAATGGGTTAGATGACACTATTGGCGTGACAATTATCCTTGTCTATAGGGTGTGCCTGGAATCAAAGGAGAATCAGGACTACGGGTGAGTTCATGCATCTGTATCCGCTGGACAATATTTAAACAATAAGGCCCGAGGATGTGTGGTATATGGCCAATATACCATAGCTGTTCTTATGCACGATGCAACGCATAGTGCCTGGACACTGCCCTTAGCCATGGCATGTGCAGGTAGCCTAGTGGTTAGAGTGTTGGACTAGTAACCAAAAGGGTGCAAGTTCAAACCCCTGAGCTGACAAGGTAAAAATCTGTCGTTCTAAACAATGCAGATAATCCACTGTTCCTAGGCTGTCATTGAAAATAAGAATTTGTTCTTAACTGACTTGCTGATTATTGATTATTACTGATTATTGTCCATATATCACAAACCCCAGAGGTTCTATTCTATTCTATGTTGCTATTGTAAACTGGTTACCAACGTAATTAGAGCAGTAAAAATAAATGATTTGTCATACCCATGGTACACGGTCTAATATACCATGGCATTCAGTCAATCAGCATTCAGGGCTTGAACCACCCAGTTTATATTTCAGTATAGTCTCCTTGTAAGTAACTTACCGTAAATGCAATGAAACCTCTGCCAATAGCTCTGAACCTATGGCACAGGGTAATTCACTCACCATGTTACCTCTGGTTTACTGGTTCAAGCCCCAATCCTGCTGTTCCTCCTCAATCGCTACAACAGCATTATATTTAGACACAGCACCTACAGCATATGATTGGATACAACACCCACAAACATGCGGTGAGTCACAGTTTTTCTCTCTGTTATGAATGCTTCCTCCTCAGGGAGAGCAGGGACCAGCAGGTGAGCCTGGTGAGAGAGGAACAAGGGTAATGTCTTCATGTTCTACCCAACTCTTATCATTTCTCTGCACACAAGTTTGAAATATGCTGCACTGTTGGTTGGAGTGGATATTTCTTGGCTTATCCTCACTCTATACTGTGACTGTAGGGCCCACTGGGGTTACCGGGACGACCAGGGGACCCAGCAGAGAAAGGAGATACCGGGAACATTGGTTTGCCTGTAAGCATTTTCTGACTTTACTATCAAGTGCCATTTTGTTTGTAAAACTTTATTAGTCACTGTCAAAGATACAAACCGGATTGATTTGAATTGCTCAGCGTGGTTGGATATGTTCAGCGATATGATTTCCTCTTTGTTTCAGGGAACGGAGGGAAAGAAAGGAGAGCCTGTAGGTGTACATTCACAACAACATGACGGACATGTATCACTGCATGCAGCGGTTGACTGACTCTCCATCACACTTGGTTTAATGTCTCACGTCACTGACTTCGCCCATTGTTCAGGAACATCAACACTCTTGTGTTTCTAATTATATTCCTAGCCTGATAAATGCACAAATGAAAAATCATGTTATGTTCCCCTTGAGTGAGTGTTGCATCTCCCATCAGTATTGTGATGGTGATGCAGGACTGCTCAGCTAGCACAATGTGTTTACTAGCTGCTAGTTGACCGCACATTCCTCTTGTTTTGTTTTGTTCCCATGGTCTCCCCTCTGAAGGGAAAACCAGGACCTCCGGGAGGCGCGCAAGTAAGTCCATCATCCGTTACCTCTTCAGAACAACTTTCCATGAACTCAGCCATCCCTGGCAGATGGAACCAGTGAGAAGATGCTTGATGCTCCTAGAAGCCCAAGGGGTTAGATTATATATCCAGGGAGTTAGATGAAAACATGTGATTGAACATGAACTTTTTTTGGTTGGTTCATTTAGTTTCATATGACTAGTCCATCTTTAATTTAACCCTTTCAAGACCCTTTATGAAGAGGACTGGACTTGTTTCATATTTCTGTTGTGTTTGTTCCCTCCAGTTCAGTTCAGACAACAATATCCTGACTAGGGTGATCAAGGTGAGATAAGTGGAATCTACGTCATCGGCATGACATGGATCACTGTATAATAGATTTACATGTACTTAATCACAGTGTAATAGATGTACTTCATTACAGTATAATATATATACTAAATCACAGTATAAAAAAGATATACCTAATCACAGTATAATAGATGTACTTCATCACAGTTTAATAGATGTACTTAATCACAGTATAATAGGTGTACTTCATCACAGTATAATAGATGTACTTCATCACAGTATAATAGGTGTACTTCATCACAGTTTAATAGATGTACTTCATCACAGTGTAATACATTGACATGTATTGTTCCAGCTCTTCTCCAGAAATACCCTGTTCTATTTTATTATATTATTTTCTATTCTATTTGATTATGCTGTTTTCTATTCTATTCAATTGGGGCTGGTGTGTTTTCTCATCCATCAGGGTGAACCAGGACATCCCGGAGAGCCCGGTCTCAGAGGGGAGACAGGTCTGCCTGGACAAAGGGTGAGTGTGATGCTTAGAGGTCACAGGTCATGTTTGGCAGGTCATGGTAATAATAGCACTGTATTCTTCTCTCTGTAGGGTCCTGATGGAAAACCAGGATCTCCAGGAACGGTATGACCACATGAGTAACAATGAAGAGCTCTGTCGCTAAGTTGTATCGCTAAGACTTTTCAAACGTTCTGTGAACAGGCTGATAGAAGCTATGTATGTAATACCCACAACGTTGAATGACCTCTAAATAACTGTGACCTACAGGGTGAAGGTTGAGGGCTTATATTGGTATTACATTGTTGTAACTGATGTTTACATCTGACCCCTGATAACATGTTTGACAGGGAGGGTCTGTGTCAGGGAGAGATGGTCTGGATGGGTTACCAGGAAAACCTGGATCCAAGGTTTGGACACCTCATCCCCTCACATCTGTTGTTGTTATTCTAGTGTGAACACACACAAACATACACGTACATAGACTAGATGTATTGTTGTAGTTTGTCAGCATAACAGAACCATTATCACAGGAAGAGTTCACATTGACAAAATTGGGTGTTGATCGTTTAATCCATAAAAAGTTGTAGCAGATAATCAAGGTGTTGTGCTTTGAATGGTTTCCTGTCTGCAGGGTGACCCAGGAAAGTCAGGCGAGGCAGGAACGGTGAGTGCAGTATTCATACCCTTCGAATAAACACATTTTGCTCTAATTCCTTTAATCAGATGATAACTGCAGGCCTACAGAGCTACAGTGTTTAAAGCCCAGCTCTGATAAACCTGATTAAACCAATTGTGGTTTAAATTAAAGACCGTTGTTAGCTGATGATCAGTTGATTCAGGGAGTGTTACTGCTTGGTGAGACAAAACCCTGCATTGGCTGTGGTTCCCTAGGACCACAGCAGTTTCCCTCTTGCATTACACTACATTAATTGATGATGTGCATGGACTAACCAAGTACTTCAGAAGATGTTTTGGGTTACGTTGGGATTAGACAGCCGAACTAGCTCACAATGCTTTTCTAAGTTATATTCTTCAAGAATCAAACAGTAGGTATTATTCATTTAAATGATCAAAAACCATACAGTTGGTGGTGTGATTTTCATAATGTACATGTTTAAGGCGTCTGATGAGAAAGCCTTCTGCTGTGCCTAGTATATGGACTTCTCTCAGCAGGAACTTGTCACAGGTTCACCTACTGTATGGGGTATTGGTGATTACAGCCTATTCATTGAACATTATGTACTAGCAATGTTGTACTAAGTTGATGATTGTTAGTCATCCATGAGTCATTTAACAATATCATAATGTATACAGAGGGCAAGTGTTACGAATCCCTTTTGGCCCGACAGTCTAGGGGGGATGGTAATGAGACCCGTAACATAACTCATGCAAATTATAATTGTGACAAAGTAAAAGTGTGAACGAAATAACCACGACAACTGAAATTATACCGTCAAACTCAGGGTTTATTGTAAAACACACGGTAATGGGGGGAGCAGGAAAAGGGGCTGAGCTGGACCCAAGGAAAGAAACATAAGCATCCAAAACACCCCTAAGCTAGACTAGCCTAATTTAACAGCTAACTAACTAACCAAAAATACAGTGGGTGGTCCGCCCAGTTCTAACTAGTGTTTTTAACAAAGTCTACCTACGGGTAGTGTATGCCCATGGGCGACTTGTCTTGGTTTCCCCTTTTCCCACCAGCAATCAAACACAAACACCATAACCAAAAACAATACTCACAGGAGATGACAAAGTGATTTGGAGGTGCTCAAACAAAAGAGAGGTTAAGACACAAAGAGAGAGTGAAACACAGAGACCTACAGACATGGCATTTACAGAGAGATTGAGCTGTAGAGCAAACAACTGATGGGGTTTTTAAACCAAGGGAAAGGAACTGTGATAGGGTAGGAAACAGGAGGAGGTGTGTCTTCTGATTGATGATTGATTGTTGTCTGATTGGGGAGTGATGATTTTCACCTGTGAGGGGAGAAGGAGAGAAAAGAAACACACACAGGATACACACACAGGATACTTGTATCCGTAACAGCAAGGAACCCCACTTATAGATGGGAAACGTGTGTGTGTGTGTGTGGGCGTGTGTGTGTGCATGTGAATGTGTGTGTGTGTGTGTGTGTGTGTGTGTGTGTGTGTGTGTGTGTGTGTGTGTGTGTGTGTGTGTGTGTGTGTGTGTGTGTGTGTGTGTGTGTGTGTGTGCGTGTGTGCATGCGTGCCTGTGTGTGTCGGTCTGAGCAGAGGGGAGAGAAAGGAGACCAAGGCAGGGTGGGGATTGCTGGAATGCCTGGTTTACCTGGGACCCCAGTGAGTATGTTTCTGTCATCATCATAACATACACATACGGTAATTACATTTGACATGACTTAATATACAGTTGAAGTCGGAAGTTTACATACACTTAGGTTGGAGTCATTAAAACTCGTTTTTCAACCACTTCACAAATTCCTTGTTAATTAACAAACTATAGTTTTGGCAAGTCGGTTAGGACATCTACTTTGTGCATGACACAAGTCATTTTTCCAACAATTGTTTCCAGACAGATTATTTCACTTATAATTCACTGTATCACAATTCCAGTAGGTCAGAAGTTTACATACACTAAGTTGACTGTACCTTTAAACAGCTTGGAAAATTCCAGAAAAGTATGTCATGGCTTTAGAAGCTTCTGTCAATTGGAGATGTACCTGTGGATGTATTTCAAGGTCTACCTTCAAACTCAGTGCCTCTTTGCTTGACATCATGGGAAAACCAAAATAAATCAAGTATAAACACCATGGGACCACGCAGCCGTCATACCACTCAGGAAGGAGAAGCGTTCTGTCTCCTAGAGATGAACGTACTTTGGTGCGAAAAGTGCAAATCAACCTTGTGAAGATGCTGGAGAAAACCGGTACAAAAGTATCTATATCCACAGTAAAACAAGTCCTATATCGACATAATCTGAAAGGCCACTCAGCAAGGAAGAAGCCACTGCTCCAAAACCGCCATAAAAAAGCCAGACTACGGTTTGCAACTGCACATGGGGACAAAGATCGTACTTTTTGGAGAAATGCCCTCTGGTCTGATGAAACAAAAATAGAACTGTTTGGCCATAATGACCATCGTTATGTTTGGAGGAAAAAGGGGGAGGCTTGCAAGCCGAAGAACACCATCCCAACCGTGATGCACGGGGGTGGCAGCATACTGTTGTGGGGGTGCTTTGCTGCAGGAGGGACTGGTGCACTTCACAAAATAGATGGCATCATGAGGGAGGAAAATGATGCGGATGTATTGAAGCAACATCTCAAGACATCAGTCAGGAAGTTAAAGCTTGGTCACAAATGGGTCTTCCAAATGGACAATGACCCCAAGCATACTTCCCAAGTTGTGGTCAAATGGCTTAAGGACAACAAAGTCAGGGTATTGGAGTGGCCATCACAAAGCGCTGACCTCAATCCTACAGAGAATGTGTGGGCAGAACTGAAAAAGCGTGTGCGGGCAAGGAGGCCTACAAACCTGACTCAGTTACACCAGCTTTGTCGGGAGGAATGGGCCAAAATTCACCCAACTTATTGTGGGAAGCTTGTGGAAGGCTACCTGAAATGTTTGACCCAAGTTAAACAATTTAAAGGCAATCCTACCAAATACTAATTGAGTGTATGTAAACTTCTGACCCACTGGGAATGTGATGAAAGAAATAAAAGCTGAAATAAATCATTATCTCTACTATTATTCTGACATTTCCCATTCTTAAAATAAAGTGCTCACTCTAACTGACCTAAGACAGGGAATTTGTACTGGGATTAAATGTCAGGAATTGTGAAAAACTGAGTTTAAATGTATTTGGCTAAGGTGTATGGTAACTTCCGACTTCAACTGTACATAGGTATTCCAACAATTTGGCTATGATTTGTATAGCAAAAACACTATATCATTATTTGAAGCTAGATTTTTTTTGCTAGATTGTAAGTGAAATATTTACCTCTTGATATGTAGGGTAGACCTGGCATTGATGGAAAGAGAGGTCTGGCTGGAAAAGATGTGAGCATTTTTTTCTCTTTGTCAAATAATATTGTATTTTTTTTTGATGTTCCTGCTCTGTTCCAGCATTTTAATGAGATCACTTTAAAAAATACCCACAAATACCCCATAATGAAGTCCTCCTAATTCTTCTCTTGAGACAGGGAGAGCAAGGACAAAGAGGAGATGATGGCAAAAAGGTATGATTTGGAGCAAGTCTGGCTATTCCCCAAACACACCAACACAATAAACCATATTTGTGATTTTGCGTCTCTAACCCTAGGGTGATACAGGTGAATCTGGAACTGAGGTAAGTTATTTTATTTTAATGAGGCAGTATTAATTATCATCAAATTATTAACATGATAATTCAGCCCAATTGTTAATTTCTCCTATCCACCCCCCCCAGGGTAAAAAAGGGGAATTAGGTGCTCCGGGCCCACCTGGTACCCATGTTCTGGTTACTCAACAAGAGGTAAGTACATCTCCATATTCCCTACAAACTGGTGCACCATGTAAGAACAATCTTCTACATTATCCATGATAACCCGTCTGTCTATTGCAGGGTTCTCCAATAGGCATCCTACGTGGTTTTATTTGACCCCACCAAGTAAAAAACATATGATAAAAAAACTATATATATACCAGTCAAAAGTTGGAGAATATTGGAGAATAATAGGGAAGACATCAAAACTATGAAATAACACATATGGAATCATGTAGTTACCAAAAAAGTGATAAACAAGTCTAAATATATTTGAGATTTGAGATTCTTCAAAGCAATCACCTTTTGCCTTGATGACAGGTTAGCACAGTCTTGGCATTCTCTCAAACAGCTTCACCTTGAATGCTTTTCCAACAGTCTTGAAGGAGTTCCCACATATGCTGAGCAATTGTTGGTTGCTTTATCTTCACTCTGTGGTCCAACTCATCACAAACCATCTCAATTGGGTTGAGTTTGGGTGATTGTGGAGGCCAGGTCATCTGATGCAGCACTCCATCAAATCAAATCAAATGTATTTATATAGCCCTTCGTACATCAGCTGATATCTCAAAGTGCTGTACAGAAACCCAGCCTAAAACCCCAAACAGCAAGCAATGCAGGTGTAGAAGCACGGTGGCTAGGAAAAACTCCCTAGAAAGGCCAAAACCTAGGAAGAAACCTAGAGAGGAACCAGGCTATGTGGGGTGGCCAGTCCTCTTCTGGCTGTGCAGGGTGGAGATTATAACAGAACATGGCCAAGATGTTCAAATGTTCATAAAATGACCAGCATGGTCCAATAATAATAAGGCAGAACAGTTGAAACTGGAGCAGCAGCACGGCCAGGTGGACTGGGGACAGCAAGGAGTCATCATGTCAGGTAGTCCTGAGGCATGGTCCTAGGGCTCAGGTCCTCCAAGAGAGAGAAAGAAAGAGAGAAAGAGAGAATTAGAGAGAGCACACTTAAATTCACACAGGACACCGAATAGGACAGGAATAGGAATAGGACAGGAGAAGTACTCCAGATATAACAAACTGACCCTAGCCCCCCGACACATAAACTACTGCAGCATAAATACTGGAGGCGGAGACAGGAGGGGTCAGGAGACACTGTGGCCCCATCCAAGGACACCCCCGGACAGGGCCAAACAGGAAGGATATAACCCCACCCACTTTGCCAAAGCACAGCCCCCACACCACTAGAGGGATATCTTCAACCACCAACTTACCATCCTGGCTGAGTATAGCCCACAAAGATCTCCGCCACGGCACAACCCAAGGGGGTTGTAGCCCTTATACAGAGGTGTGTTGGCTCATTGTCCTGTTGAAAAACAAATTATAGTCCCACTAAGTGCAAACCAGATGGGATGGCGTATCGCTGCAGAATGCTGTGGTAGCCATGCTCGTTAAGTGTGCCTTGAATTCTAAATCACAGACAGTGTCACCAGCAATGCACCTCCAAACCATCACACCTCCTCCTCTATGCTTCACGGTGGGAACTACACATGCGGAGATTATCCGTTCACCTACTCTGCGTCTCATAAAGACACGGCGGTTGGAACCAAAAATCTAAAAGTTGGACTCATCAGACCAAAGGACAGATTTCCACCGTTCTAATGTCCATTGCTCATGTTTCTTGGCCCAAGCAAGTCTCTTCTTCTTATTGGTGTCCTTTAGTAGTGGTTTATTTGCAGCAATTCGACCATGATGGCCTGATTCACACAGTCTCCTCTGAACAGTTGATGTTGAGATGTGTCTGTTACTTGAACTCTGTGAAGCATTTATTTGGGCTGCAATTTCTGAGGCTGGTAACTCAAATGAACTTATCCTCTGCAGCAGAGGGAACTCTGGGTCTTCCTTTCCTGTGGCGGTTGTCATTACGTGGCATTTCTTGGTGTAGATTGTGGCTTTCCCCTCTCTCTCACTCTCTCCTACACCCAGGTTCTGTTATCTCAGGCCATAAATTCATGGCAGAGACTCTCTCCCCCTGGTCATGCAGAGAGAGAGACCACAGAGTGAACAAAGGATTTCACTTGGCTGAACTCCTAAATCCCCAAAATGGGGGAATTAAATTATATGTCCACTTGTAAGAATGTGGGAAGGGTCCGTGGACACTTAAGGGATGGGTATGACGAGTATGTTTCATTTGGTGACCTCATGGAGGACAGGAAACACACACAACTATATCACACAACTATATCTCTGAATGTGTACATTTCTCAATTATGGGGTTTGCATCTAATTCTTGTATAAAATGAATGAGTAAAGATGAAACTATTTGTGATGTTAACCTTTGGAATGAGAGAATTGTATTCCCTGTAAAGTTTAACTAGTCAGTGGCCACGCCCCCGTGAGCACAGACATGATCTGGCGTCATGGAACCGCCCTTTTCTATTGTTACGAATAAAAACCCCTCCTGAGGAAATCCTCTTCAGACTAAGCAAACCCCCAGTGTGAGCTGTGATTGCGAATAGTTGAGTACCAAGACTGGAAAACCATACCATGTGGCGCATTGGCTACACGGCTGGCAATGGTTAAACTCTGAGACTATTGATTCCTACAGAATAAGAGAAAATCTTAGATACTAATTACTAGTCTGCAGCTAGAAATTCTGTAAACCTGGGATGCGAATACCGACAACCGCCGAAACATCCATTCTAAGAACAATGGACACCTGACGTACCATTACAACAGACACTATCAGGAGCTGCAGATAGACCTACAACCACTCTCTGATGAACTGACTCTCCAGCAGACGGACCGACAATTCCAACAGAGAAGATAGCAACGACATATGGCTGTAAATATATTGATTGTAATTATTCCCGAATGAGCGAGCGTTCATGTGCGAAGGATTAGCATTTCAATTAATTTAATTATCCACTGTGAAGTGAAGCCCTTTTGTTGTCTTTCCAGCTCCTTTATCGGTCTCCGCCCCCTTTCCTTTGTCCACCAAGCCGTCATATCGGCTTAGCCCTTAGGGAATATTCCCTATCGTTGTTAGGAACCAATATCAACAATTTGTTTGTTTATGCATTTCTGTGATTAGTTAGTAAATAAATGATTAAGCCAATTGGTGAATGGATGATTTATAGTTTAGGCTGGGTTCGTGCAGATAACAGAGAATTCTACGAAGTTTGAAATGAGAGTGACGTAAGGTAAAGAATCATTAATTAATACAGGACTAATTGATCAGATATTAAAATATCTGAAGAGTTATATTAGGAAAATTATAACTTTGTAATCTGAAGATTTTCCATGGTGCCCCAACTTCCTAGTTTATTAAATGTACATGATTAGTTTAATCACATAATAATAATTATAGAGAATTTATTTGATAAAATAACAGTCTTCACCTTTAATGATGCCAAAGACATGACACGGTCCTCATGAGAGCCAGTTTCATCATAGTGCATGATGGTTTTTGCGACTGCACTTGAAGAAACTTTCAACGTTTTTGAAATGTTCCGGATTGACTACCTTCATGCCTTAAAGTAATGATAGACTGTCGCTTCTCTTTGCTTATTTGAGCTGTCCTTGCCATAATATGGACTTGGTCTTTTACCAAATAGGGCTATCTTCATTATACTACCCCTACCTTGTCACAACACAACTGACTGGCTCAAACGCATTAAGAAGACAAGAAATTCCACAAATTAACTTTTAACAAGGCACACCTGTTAACTGAAATGCATTCCAGGTGACTTCCTCATGAAGCTGGTTGAGAGAATGCCAAGACTGTGCAAAGCTTTCATCAAGGCAAAGGGTGACTACTTTGAAGAATCTCAAATATAAAATATATTATATACTTTTTTGGTTACTACATGATTCCCTTTGTGTTTTTTCATTGTTTTGATGTCAAGACTATTATTCTACAATGTAGAAAATAGTCAAACATTAAGAGAAACCCTGGAATGAGTAGGTGTGTCCAAACTGTACTGTATGTATATATATATTATTTTGTTACTGTTTAAAAAAATATATATATATATGTATTCATAATTTTTGTTTTTGGACATAAAATCCCCAGGAAATGAGCTCTAATGAGCCTAGTCAGACTGCCTCTGGCTGTATTGCTGCATAGATACAGTCAGACTGCCTCTGGCTGTATTGCAGCATAGATACACTGCCTCTGGCTGTATTGCAGCATAGATACAGTCAGACTGCCTCTGGCTGTATTGCAGCATAGATACAGTCAGACTGCCCCTGGCTGTATTGCAGCATAGATACAGTCAGACTGCCTCTGGCTGTATTGCAGCATAGATACAGTCAGACTGCCTCTGGCTGTATTGCAGCATAGATACAGTCAGACTGCCTCTGGCTGTATTGCAGCATAGATACAGTCAGACTGCCTCTGGCTGTATTGCAGCATAGATACAGTCAGACTGCCTCTGGCTGTATTGCAGCATAGATACAGTCAGACTGCCTCTGACTGTATTGTTGATGAATGTTCCCAGGGTGCCACCCTTGAAGAGATGAGACAGGCATTCCCTTTGCCAATGGGACCTCCTGGGGCTAAAGTAAGCACAATGTTCATACTCTGCATGGTTCTATCTATAATTTAATCTAATGGGCATAGTCAGCTGCAGCATCTACACCCAACAACTGCCTGGCAAGATGTGTATACTGTATATGTTGATTGATTGATTGACATGGATGGATTGGTGGATGGATTGGATGGATTGGTGGATTGGTGGGTGGATTGGTGGATTGATAGATTGATGGGTGGGTGGATGGATTGATGGGTGGATGGATGGATGGATTGGTGGGTGGATGATGTATGGGTGGGTGGGTGGATTGGATGGATGGATTGTTGGGTTGGTGGATGGATGGATGGATTGGTGGATGGGTGGATCGGTGAATTTGAGGTTGGATGGATTGATGGGTTGGTGGATGGATTGATTGGTGGATGGATGGTGGGTTGGTGGATGGATGGATTGATGGATGGATGGATGGTGGATTGGTGGATGGATGAATGGTGGGTTGGTGGGTTTGTGGATGGATGGTGTATTGATTGATTGATTACATATGATCCTATATAGGACATGTGATTTATATGAGTTGATATGATCCAAAAGTGGCTAGCTGGGCTTAGCTTTAGACTTGTATGTGGAATGTGCTTGATATCATGCATTCTGAATGCATGTTTCCCTCTCTGCTCCTCTGTCTCTGTGTTTAGGGTCCACCAGGGATGAAGGTACATTTCTTTACTTTATTGATGATTGAAGATATAACTGATGTGGAATTGTAATGTCTACTTTATATGTTCAGGGAGAGCAAGGAGAGAGCGGATTGAAAGGAAAGAAAGTAATGTGTTCTCAGTAAAAAATAATGATTTATTCGTGCTTATTCATGAAATGTATTATAAAGTGTTACCAAATATTGTTTCACACATCCAGTCAGTGAAATAAAATAAGTGAGGACTTTGGAAAGGACATGGTTTTGATCTGTCATGCTCCTATTCCTCAGGGTGACGCTGGTCTTCCAGGGAAAGCAGCTGACATGAAGGTAGACATCTCAGAACTACATTAATGGCACATACATTTAATGGAAAACAACAAATCTTGGAAAAAATGTTTTATTTTCTCCTTCCTAGAACATTGAAGTAATGTTTGAAGACTATGGCATAAGGGTAAGCTCTTGACTCCGAATCCCAAACAGTTTTGTAGTTCAAAGTTTTTCATTTCACTGCCCAAGGTGGCTGTCTCATTAAGAAAGACTCTGTTTCCCAGCTGCCCTTGCTGAAGGCACTGATTGACAGGCTGCTGCAGGACGGCATGGAGGAGCTTCTGCAGGAGCTAACCACCTCTAGGAGAGTCAATGAGAAGGAGAAACACGGCTCCAACATTATTACTGACTACACAGTATGTACACAGTCCATGCATATCTCTTCAACCCTAATCACACCAGGGGACATACCTGGTCATTTAGTGGGTTATTCCTGGGAGAAGTTCAATAAGGAAAATTGGAATTGGAATGTCAATTCTCATTCTGAATTGACTGAATTGAAATGTAATTTACCATAACCCTGGTGACAAGCCTGGTATCAGAACTCTTAGATAGTGCTGGACTCATGAGTGTGTTAGTGTTGGACTCATAAGTGTGTTAGTGCTGGACTCATGAGTGTGTTAGTGTTGGACTCATGAGTGTGTTAGTGCTGGACTCATGAGTGTGTTAGTGCTGGACTCATGAGTGTGTTAGTGTTGGACTCATGAGTGTGTTAGTGCTGGACTCATGAGTGTGTTAGTGTTGGACTCATGAGTGTGTTAGTGTTGGACTCATGAGTGTTTTAGTGTTGGACTCATGAGTGTGTTAGTGTTGGATTCATGAGTGTGTTAGTGCTGGACTCATGAGTGTGTTAGTGTTGGACTCATGAGTGTGTTAGTGTTGGACTCATGAGTGTGTTAGTGCTGGACTCATGAGTGTGTTAGTGCTGGACTCATGAGTGTGTTAGTGTTGGACTCATGAGTGTGCTAGTGTTGGACTCATGAGTGTGTTAGTGCTGGACTCATGAGTGTGTGTTTTGAACAGAGAACTGTAAAGTATGAGATCTCCAAGGAGCCTCTGACAGAGATGGACACCATAGAGGAGGCAGTTGACTCTGACCTAGACAGACAGCTACCAGAACCTAACTCTGTGAGTATCCACTCCAAACATGCTACATGACATAGGAACGCTTTCCCTCACACATATTAAGCCTAACCCTAACACAAAAAAAGCTAGTTCTATGGAGATTCTCAAATGAGTATTGTTTTTAGTCCACGACTAGTCTTTATCTGTATCCCAGAAATCAACCCATATTATAAAGCCCAGTCTGTTTATGTATCCGAACAGATACACTGTTGTACTACAGTATGTAGTTATTCATCCAGGTCTCTATCTCATGAAGGATGCTTTGAATGAAACGGTGGAGGGCCCCACATTCTGGAGCCTCACCCCTCTTAATGGTCTGAATGGGGTCCAAGACGTGGGGAGGATAGAGGGAACACTGACAGTGGACGAGGACTTCAGTGAAGCTCCCTCGCCCAAGTTGCCTTTATCAAACTCAACATTTAACAACACAACGTCTGAAGAGGTAAGGGGTACCTCTTCTACTCAAACCCCACAGCCAAAACACTGGCTCTACTCAAAACCACAACCAAACAGTGGCTGTCAAATTAACGTTTAAAAGTGAACTATGAATAGTACAAGGTGTGTGTGTGTGTGTGTGTGTGTGTGTGTGTGTGTGTGTGTGTGTGTGTGTGTGTGTGTGTGTGTGTGTGTGTGTGTGTGTGTGTGTGTGTGTGTGTGTGTGTGTGTGTGTTTTAGAGGGTCTCTGAGGTACCAGGGGCAATAGTAGAAAGTGTTCTCCTCAGTGGGGAAGACTCCTTGAAGAAAAAGAAGAGTCGAGAACGGAAGGTGATGTCACTACAAGTAGATCTTTTTGTTTTACATCTGATAAACACAACCTTGTTGGGTTCAAATCCATTTCAAAATTTGAGAAAAGTGTGTAATTTGGACATAAATTATGCAATTAAATGTAAGTTGTTCACAACCTATTTGTATTCATGACTATACAAGCAAATGTTATATTTAAATAGGTCTAAATAGATACTGTAAAAGAAAATATGTCAACTTTCCCTTTAACATTTTCTTAAATTTACATATTTTTTTAGCGATCATTTTCTCTCCCATGAATCAGCCCATGACACAGATATAAATATCTTTGACCACAACTACCACAGCATGTTAGATCTGTATTTCCTATAAAGCATTACAACTTTTAACTGTGAAATTCTGAACCAGGGCAAGGGACAGAAAGGACGACATAAGAGGCAAAGACAACGCCTGGTAAACGCCCAAACTAAAGATGTAGTCAAAATAACCATATAAATGCCCAAACTAAACATGTCTAACATTTACGTTGTCACAGTCTGTTGCTAAGCATGTCACCCTCACCTGTTTTAACCTCAACTCCTTCAAATGACAGTGAGAAAATAATTACTATCATTTCTTTCTAAGCAAACATAACATTTATCGAATTCTAAACCTAAATTAAAACTAAGCTTATTGAACTGTACTTGCTGTGCCTAACTTGACCAATAAAAGGTATTACATCATCATAACAGACATTTTAAAATGACTAAAAGCATGATTTTCTTTCTCCTAACTTGCTTTTTTATTTTGTCCTTATTGTTTTGGACTTGTAAGTCATGTCCTGTACTCTCTCTTTGCTGCTTTTGGTCAATTACATGATTATGATAGACATGTTTATGAAAGCTATGTCCTCTTGATCCCATTTACATATGGGACTCCCCTTTTTCTCTCCTCTCTGAAGACGAGTACAGAGGAGGAAGAGGAAGCGGAGGAGGAGGAATTATACGATGGGGATGAGTACAGTTATGAATATGAGGTAAGTAACTGTCAAGTGAGATGTAAATTAACATTCCTAATTATTTGATTGGTACAAACTATTAATCCTAACTACAGTATTACATCTGTGGGTGGACACCCTATGACGCCACCTTTCCTAGTACACCTCAGGGATCTGGGTTGGAATGACACATTTACCTAATGGGGCTGCCCATTACCCACACCAATACTTTGAGTCTTATAGCAGTGCCCTGATTGTGTTATGGTAGTGATCAGCATAGTGTGGTAACCCTCCTAATTCAAACTCTACAAACTCAAATGATTACTGAGTTAAAATAAGGTAGCTGAAACTCAATTACTCAGATGCAATACATTAATTAATGAATCACTCACCAGTAATGCTGTCATTATTTTGTGACGTTTGTAAAAGTGTTTTAGAATGGAATGTTTTTCATAGTTATTCTTAATTTTTGTTGAAGGATTCCACAGATGATCCCTTACTGTCAATGGAAAAGCAAGGGGAGTTTGAAATCACAACAGAAAGCACACTACATGGAATGAGCAAAGAGGTGAACACTTCCTTTGCCATTGTATCTCTAGATATAGAAAAATGATAGTAAAGACAACGGATAGTAAAATATGTCATTTTGACCTTTGAACCAGGAAATGTACATACGGCATTCTATCCAGTAGAGGTCATTGCTGATTATATGTCCATGTTTCTTAGAGTGGCATGTGTGTGTTTGCTGTATTATATATTGTTCATGAAACATACTACACTTTGTTTCCGAAGCAGGGGGAATTCATCACACCTATCCTTCCGAGCACAACGGAAGAAACAGAGAAGGTAAGTCTGTGACTGACTGCAAGATTCTACCTGACGCTTTACTAACCATGATCCTGAGGGATATGAGGTGTAAATGGACACAACTAGATTTATATTCATCTTTTATAACCATGATCCTGAGGGATATGAGGTGTAAATGGACACAACTAGATTACTATTCATCTTTACTAACCATGATCCTGAGGGATATGAGGTGTAAATGGACACAACTAGATTACTATTCATCTTTACTAACCATGATCCTGAGGGATATGAGGTGTAAATGGACACAACTAGACTTCTATTCATCTTTACTAACCATGATCCTGAGGGATATGAGGTGTAAATGGACACAACTAGATTTATATTCATCTTTACTAACCATGATCCTGAGGGATATGAGGTGTAAATGGACACAACTAGACTTCTATTCATCTTTACTAACCATGATCCTGAGGGATATGAGGTGTAAATGGACATAACTAGATTTATATTCATCTTTACTAACCATGATCCTGAGGGATATGAGGTGTAAATGGACACAACTAGCCTTCTATTCGTCTTTACTAACCATGATCCTGAGGGATATGAGGTGTAAATGGACACAACTAGACTTCTATTCATCTTTACTAACCATGATCCTGAGGGATATGAGGTGTAAATGGACACAACAAGCCTTCTATTCGTCTTTACTAACCATGATCCTGAGGGATATGAAGTGTAAATGGACACAACTAGACTTCTATTTGTCTTTACTAACCATGATCCTGAGGGATATGAGGTGTATATGGACACAACTAGCCTTCTATTCATCTTTACTAACCATCCTGAGGGATATGAGGTGTAAATGGACACAACTAGCCTTCTATTCGTCTTTACTAACCATCCTGAGGGATATGAGGTGTAAATGGACACAACTAGCCTTCTATTCATCTTTACTAATGGTGTTTCAGTTCATGTATGCCTCCGTTGGACTGTGGGTGTATGAATGTGATGCAAAGTGCTTTGATCCAATGATTATCATTGACATTCCAATACAAAGGTTGTAGGTAATTGATATCATTTATATTTTCTAACTTATCTTCTTTATGTGTTTCTTGGTTGATTAGAATTTCCCAAAAGAAAGCCCTGCCCAGTGTTCAATAACATGAATACATAGTCAGATTGTGTCATAATAATGATTGGCCAACCATCGTAGTGATCTGAGCACTTGTCATCACTGCGTACGTTGAGATCTTTCGTCTGTCTATCAACTGTGAACATTTCACCAGTGCAGAACGTACCACAATTCCAATTTTAAACATTAATTATTAGGCCTGTGTGAAAAATGTTTTTTTAAAGACTTAAATAAACTAAATATATATTTGACTTAAAGATTGAACACAATTGGGCAAACTTACAATGGAAGACATACATACTGTATCCCAGCATGCATTGGTGCATGACCTCTGAACTTTGCCTGAATGGTAATGTCAAGAGCTGCAACCAAAATTAACTTTTCCAATAACATTTTTAGCTCACTGGGCTGCCCATTATCCACACCAATACTTTGAGTCTTATAGCAGTGCCCTGATTGTGTTATGGTAGTGATCAGCATAGTGTGGGAACCCTCCTAATTCAAACTCTACAAACTGAAATGATTACTGAGTTAAAAGAAGGTACCTGAAACTGAATTACTCAGATGCAATACATGTATTAATGAGTCCATCACACACATTCATGAGGAGGGTGTGTTGTTGACCTTGCATGTGTACATCTCTAGAGACAAAATGTGGAAGTCATATAGTTGATTAGGGTCCCCACCCACTTCCCTGAAAATAATGAATTATTAGGAATTGATTAGTTTATCATTATATGCCAGTTATATACCTGTTGTTAATTGTGGTTTGCGTGTCGAACTCAGATGACTGTCTCACTCACCAGTATAATGCTGTCATTATTTTGTGACGTTTGTAAAAGTGTTTTAGAATGGAATGTTTTTCATAGTTATTCTTAATTTTTGTTGAAGGATTCCACAGATGATCCCTTACTGTCAATGGAAAAGCAAGGGGAGTTTGAAATCACAACAGAAAGCACACTACATGGAATGAGCAAAGAGGTGAACACTTCCTTTGCCATTGTATCTCTAGATATAGAAAAATGATAGTAAAGACAACGGATAGTAAAAAATGTCATTTTGACCTTTGAACCAGGAAATGTACATACAGCATTCTGTCCAGTAGTGGTCATTACTGATTATACAGTGGGGCAAAAAGTATTTAGTCAGCCACCAATTGTGCAAGGTCTCCCACTTAAAAACATGAGGCCTGTAATTCTTATCATAGGTACACTTCAACTATGACAGACAAAATCCCAGAAAATCACATTATAGGATTTTTAATGAATTTATTTGCAAATTATGGTGGAAAATAAGTATTTGGTCACCTACAAACAAGCAAGATTTCTGGCTCTCACAGACCTGTAACTTCTTCTTTAAGAGGCTCCTCTGTCCTCCACTTACCTGTATTAATGGCACCTGTTTGAACTTGTTATCAGTATAAAAGACACCTGTCCACAACCTCAAACAGTCACACTCCAAACTCCACTATGGCCAAGACCAAAGAGCTGTCAAAGGACACCAGAAACAAAATTGTAGACCTGCACCAGGCTGGGAAGAGAATCTGCAATAGGTAAGCAGCTTGGTTTGAAGAAATCAACTTGGGCTGCAATTATTAGGAAATGGAAGACATACAAGACCACTGATAATCTCCCTCGATCTGGGGCTCCACTTTGTTCCAAGATCTCACCCCATGGGGTCAAAATGATCACAAGAACGGTGAGCAAAAATCCCAGAACCACACGGGGGACCTAGTGAATGACCTGCAGAGAGCTGGGACCAAAGTAACAAAGCCTACCATCAGTACCACACTACGCCGCCAGGGACTCAAATCCTGCAGTGCCAGACGTGTCCCCCTGCTTAAGCCAGTTGATGTCCAGGCCCGTCTGAAGTTTGCTAGAGAGCATTTGGATGATCGGGAGAATGTCAAATGGTCAGATGAAACAAAATATAACTTTTTGGTAAAAACTCAATTCGTCGTGTTTGGAGGACAAAGAATGCTGAGTTGCATCCAAAGAACACCATACCTACTGTGAAGCATGGGGGTGGAAACATCATGCTTTGGGGCTGTTTTTCTGCAAAGGGACCAGGACGACTGATCCGTGTAAAGGAAAGAATGAATGGGGCCATGTATCGTGAGATTTTGAGTGAAAACCTCCTTCCATCAGCAAGGGCATTGAAGATGAAACGTGGCTGGGTCTTTCAGCATGACAATGATCCCAAACACACCACCCGGGCAACGAAGGAGTAGCTTCGTAAGAAGCATTTCAAGGTCTTTAGCCAGTCTCCAGATCACAACACCATAGAAAATCTTTGGAGGGAGTTGAAAGTCTGTGTTGCCCAGCAACAGCCCCAAAACATCACTGCTCTAGAGGAGATCTGCATGGAGGAATGGGCCAAAATACCAGCAACAGTATGTGAAGACATACAGAAAACGTTTGACCTCTGTCATTGCCAACAAAGGGTATATAACAAAGTATTGAGAAACTTTTGTTATTGACCAAATACTTACATAATTTGCAAATAAATTCATTAAAAATCCTACAATGTGATTTTCTGGATTTCTTTTTCTCATTTTGTCTGTCATAGTTGAAGTGTACCTATGATGAAAATTACAGGCCACTCTCATCTTTTAAGTGGGAGAACTTGCACAATTGGTGGCTGACTAAATACGTTTTTGCCCCACTGTATGTCCATGTTTCTTAGAGTGGCATGACAACTTTGTCCATATCCATCCCAGTCAGGAGACAGTGAAAAGGTATGAAACTGGAGCTCTTTTCCTGAGATACTTGTAAATTCATCTTTCAAGCAGAGCCAGCACCATGGACAGCTCTGAGTTGAGTGGAGAAGGCTATGTGACTGTGTGTAAATGTTTGCTGTATTATATATTGTTCTTGAAACATACTACACTTTGTTCGAATCAGGGGGAATTTATCACACCTATCCTTTCCAGCACAACGGAAGAAACAGAGAAGGTAAGTCTGTGACTGACTGCATGATTCTACCTGACGCTTTACTAACTATGATCCTGAGGGATATGAGGTGTAAATGGACACAACTAAACTTCTATTCAACTTTACTAACCATGATCCTGAGGGATATGAGGTGTAAATGGGCACAACTAAACTTCTATTCGTCTTTACTAACCATGATCCTGAGGGATATGAGGTGTAAATGGACACAACTAGCCTTCTATTCATCTTTACTAATGGTGTTTCAGTTCATGTATGCCTCCATTGGACTGTAGGCGTATGAATGTGATGCAAAGTGCTTTGATCCAAGGATTATCATTGGCATTCCAAAACAAAGGTTGTAGGTAATTGATATCATTTATATTTTCTAACTTATCTTCTTTATGTGTTTCTTGGTTGATTAGAATTTCCCAAAAGAAAGCCCTGCCCAGTGTTCAATAACATGAATACATAGTCAGATTGTGTCATAATAATGATTGGCCAACCATCGTAGTGATCTGAGCACTTGTCATCACTGCGTACGTTGAGATGTTTCGTCTGACTAAAAACTGTGAACATTTCACCAGTGCAGAACGTACCACAATTCCAATTTTAAACATTAATTATTAGGCCTGTGTGAATTTTTTTTTTTAAAGACTTAAATAAACTAAATATATATTTGACTTAAAGATTGAACACAATTGGGCAAACTTACAATGGAAGACATACATACTGTATCCCAGCATGCATTGGTGCATGACCTCTGAACTTTGCCTGAATGGTAATGTCAAGAGCTGCAACCAAAATTAACTTTTCCAATAACATTTTTAGCTCACTGGGCTGCCCATTATCCACACCAATACTTTGAGTCTTATAGCAGTGCCCTGATTGTGTTATGGTAGTGATCAGCATAGTGTGGGAACCCTCCTAATTCAAACTCTACAAACTGAAATGATTACTGAGTTAAAAGAAGGTACCTGAAACTGAATTACTCAGATGCAATACATGTATTAATGAGTCCATCACAAACATTCATGAGGAGGGTGTGTTGTTGACCTTGCATGTGTACATCTCTAGAGACAAAATGTGGAAGTCATATAGTTGATTAGGGTCCCCACCCACTTCCCTGAAAATAATGAATTACTAGGAATTGATTCGTTCATCATTATATGCCAGTGTATTGATGACACACCACACCTGTTATAAAATGTGGTTTGTGTGTCGAACTCAGATGACTGTCTCACTCACCAGTATAATGCTGTCATTATTTTGTGACGTTTGTAAAAGTGTTTTAGAATGGAATGTTTTTCATAGTTATTCTTATTTTTTGTTGAAGGATTCCACAGATGATCCCTTACTGTCAATGGAAAAGCAAGGGGAGTTTGAAATCACAACAGAAAGCACACTACATGGAATGAGCAAAGAGGTGAACACTTTTGCTTTGCCACTGTCTCTCTAGATATAGAAAAATGATAGTAAAGACAACGGATAGTAAAAAATGTCATTTTGACCTTTGAACCAGGAAATGTACATACAGCATTCTGTCCAGTAGTGGTCATTACTGATTATACAGTGGGGCAAAAAAGTATTTAGTCAGCCACCAATTGTGCAAGGTCTCCCACTTAAAAACATGAGAGAGGCCTGTAATTCTTATCATAGGTACACTTCAACTATGACAGACAAAATGAGAAAAAAAATCCAGAAAATCACATTATAGGATTTTTAATGAATTTATTTGCAAATTATGGTGGAAAATAAGTATTTGGTCACCTACAAACAAGCAAGATTTCTGGCTCTCACAGACCTGTAACTTCTTCTTTAAGAGGCTCCTCTGTCCTCCACTCGTTACCTGTATTAATGGCACCTGTTTGAACTTGTTATCAGTATAAAAGACACCTGTCCACAACCTCAAACAGTCACACTCCAAACTCCACTATGGCCAAGACCAAAGAGCTGTCAAAGGACACCAGAAACAAAATTGTAGACCTGCACCAGGCTGGGAAGACTGAATCTGCAATAGGTAAGCAGCTTGGTTTGAAGAAATCAACTGTGGGTGCAATTATTAGGAAATGGAAGACATACAAGACCACTGATAATCTCCCTCGATCTGGGGCTCCACGCAAGATCTCACCCCATGGGGTCAAAATGATCACAAGAACGATGAGCAAAAATCCCAGAACCACACGGGGGGACCTAGTGAATGACCTGCAGAGAGCTGGGACCAAAGTAACAAAGCCTACCATCAGTACCACACTACGCCGCCAGGGACTCAAATCCTGCAGTGCCAGACGTGTCCCCCTGCTTAAGCCAGTACATGTCCAGGCCCGTCTGAAGTTTGCTAGAGAGCATTTGGATGATCGGGAGAATGTCATATGGTCAGATGAAACCAAAATATAACTTTTTGGTAAAAACTCAACTCGTCGTGTTTGGAGGACAAAGAATGCTGAGTTGCATCCAAAGAACACCATACCTACTGTGAAGCATGGGGGTGGAAACATCATGCTTTGGGGCTGTTTTTCTGCAAAGGGACCAGGACGACTGATCCGTGTAAAGGAAAGAATGAATGGGGCCATGTATCGTGAGATTTTGAGTGAAAACCTCCTTCCATCAGCAAGGGCATTGAAGATGAAACGTGGCTGGGTCTTTCAGCATGACAATGATCCCAAACACACCACCCGGGCAACGAAGGAGTAGCTTCGTAAGAAGCATTTCAAGGTCCTGAAGTGGCCTAGCCAGTCTCCAGATCACAACACCATAGAAAATCTTTGGAGGGAGTTGAAAGTCTGTGTTGCCCAGCAACAGCCCCAAAACATCACTGCTCTAGAGGAGATCTGCATGGAGGAATGGGCCAAAATACCAGCAACAGTATGTGAAGACTTACAGAAAACGTTTGACCTCTGTCATTGCCAACAAAGGGTATATAACAAAGTATTGAGATAAACTTTTGTTATTGACCAAATACTTATTTTCCACCATAATTTGCAAATAAATTCATTAAAAATCCTACAATGTGATTTTCTGGATTTCTTTTTCTCATTTTGTCTGTCATAGTTGAAGTGTACCTATGATGAAAATTACAGGCCACTCTCATCTTTTTAAGTGGGAGAACTTGCACAATTGGTGGCTGACTAAATACGTTTTTGCCCCACTGTATGTCCATGTTTCTTAGAGTGGCATGACAACTTTAGGTCCATATCCATCCCAGTCACCAGGTGACAGTGAAAAGGTATGAAACTGGAGCTCTTTTCCTGAGATACTTTGTAAAGTGCGAACTGTGTCAAGCAGAGCCAGCACCATGGACAGCTCTGAGTTGAGTGGTAGAAGGCTATGTGACTGTGTGTGTGTGTTTGCTGTATTATATATTGTTCTTGAAACATACTACACTTTGTTCCGAAGCAGGGGGAATTTATCACACCTATCCTTTCCAGCACAACGGAAGAAACAGAGAAGGTAAGTCTGTGACTGACTGCATGATTCTACCTGACGCTTTACTAACTATGATCCTGAGGGATATGAGGTGTAAATGGACACAACTAGCCTTCTATTCATCTTTACTAACCATGATCCTGAGGGATATGAGGTGTAAATGGGCACAACTAAACTTCTATTCGTCTTTACTAACCATGATCCTGAGGGATATGAGGTGTAAAATGGACACAACTAGCCTTCTATTCATCTTTACTAATGGTGTTTCAGTTCATGTATGCCTCCGTTGGACTGTGGGTGTATGAATGTGATGCAAAGTGCTTTGATCCAAGGATTATCATTGGCATTCCAAAACAAAGGTTGTAGGTAATTGATATCATTTATATTTTCTAACTTATCTTCTTTATGTGTTTCTTGGTTGATTAGAATTTCCCAAAAGAAAGCCCTGCCCAGTGTTCAATAACATGAATACATAGTCAGATTGTGTCATAATAATGATTGGCCAACCATCGTAGTGATCTGAGCACTTGTCATCACTGCGTACGTTGAGATCTTTCGTCTGACTAAAAACTGTGAACATTTCACCAGTGCAGAACGTACCACAATTCCAATTTTAAACATTAATTATTAGGCCTGTGTGAATTTTTTTTTTTAAAGACTTAAATAAACTAAATATATATTTGACTTAAAGATTGAACACAATTGGGCAAACTTACAATGGAAGACATACATACTGTATCCCAGCATGCATTGGTGCATGACCTCTGAACTTTGCCTGAATGGTAATGTCAAGAGCTGCAACCAAAATTAACTTTTCCAATAACATTTTTAGCTCACTGGGCTGCCCATTATCCACACCAATACTTTGAGTCTTATAGCAGTGCCCTGATTGTGTTATGGTAGTGATCAGCATAGTGTGGGAACCCTCCTAATTCAAACTCTACAAACTGAAATGATTACTGAGTTAAAAGAAGGTACCTGAAACTGAATTACTCAGATGCAATACATGTATTAATGAGTCCATCACAAACATTCATGAGGAGGGTGTGTTGTTGACCTTGCATGTGTACATCTCTAGAGACAAAATGTGGAAGTCATATAGTTGATTAGGGTCCCCACCCACTTCCCTGAAAATAATGAATTACTAGGAATTGATTCGTTCATCATTATATGCCAGTGTATTGATGACACACCACACCTGTTATAAAATGTGGTTTGTGTGTCGAACTCAGATGACTGTCTCACTCACCAGTATAATGCTGTCATTATTTTGTGACGTTTGTAAAAGTGTTTTAGAATGGAATGTTTTTCATAGTTATTCTTATTTTTTGTTGAAGGATTCCACAGATGATCCCTTACTGTCAATGGAAAAGCAAGGGGAGTTTGAAATCACAACAGAAAGCACACTACATGGAATGAGCAAAGAGGTGAACACTTTTGCTTTGCCACTGTCTCTCTAGATATAGAAAAATGATAGTAAAGACAACGGATAGTAAAAAATGTCATTTTGACCTTTGAACCAGGAAATGTACATACAGCATTCTGTCCAGTAGTGGTCATTACTGATTTATACAGTGGGGCAAAAAAGTATTTAGTCAGCCACCAATTGTGCAAGGTCTCCCACTTAAAAACATGAGAGAGGCCTGTAATTTGTATCATAGGTACACTTCAACTATGACAGACAAAATGAGAAAAAAAATCCAGAAAATCACATTATAGGATTTTTAATGAATTTATTTGCAAATTATGGTGGAAAATAAGTATTTGGTCACCTACAAACAAGCAAGATTTCTGGCTCTCACAGACCTGTAACTTCTTCTTTAAGAGGCTCCTCTGTCCTCCACTCATTACCTGTATTAATGGCACCTGTTTGAACTTGTTATCAGTATAAAAGACACCTGTCCACAACCTCAAACAGTCACACTCCAAACTCCACTATGGCCAAGACCAAAGAGCTGTCAAAGGACACCAGAAACAAAATTGTAGACCTGCACCAGGCTGGGAAGACTGAATCTGCAATAGGTAAGCAGCTTGGTTTGAAGAAATCAACTGTGGGTGCAATTATTAGGAAATGGAAGACATACAAGACCACTGATAATCTCCCTCGATCTGGGGCTCCACGCAAGATCTCACCCCATGGGGTCAAAATGATCACAAGAACGATGAGCAAAAATCCCAGAACCACACGGGGGGACCTAGTGAATGACCTGCAGAGAGCTGGGACCAAAGTAACAAAGCCTACCATCAGTACCACACTACGCCGCCAGGGACTCAAATCCTGCAGTGCCAGACGTGTCCCCCTGCTTAAGCCAGTACATGTCCAGGCCCGTCTGAAGTTTGCTAGAGAGCATTTGGATGATCGGGAGAATGTCATATGGTCAGATGAAACCAAAATATAACTTTTTGGTAAAAACTCAACTCGTCGTGTTTGGAGGACAAAGAATGCTGAGTTGCATCCAAAGAACACCATACCTACTGTGAAGCATGGGGGTGGGAACATCATGCTTTGGGGCTGTTTTTCTGCAAAGGGACCAGGACGACTGATCCGTGTAAAGGAAAGAATGAATGGGGCCATGTATCGTGAGATTTTGAGTGAAAACCTCCTTCCATCAGCAAGGGCATTGAAGATGAAACGTGGCTGGGTCTTTCAGCATGACAATGATCCCAAACACACCACCCGGGCAACGAAGGAGTAGCTTCGTAAGAAGCATTTCAAGGTCCTGAAGTGGCCTAGCCAGTCTCCAGATCACAACACCATAGAAAATCTTTGGAGGGAGTTGAAAGTCTGTGTTGCCCAGCAACAGCCCCAAAACATCACTGCTCTAGAGGAGATCTGCATGGAGGAATGGGCCAAAATACCAGCAACAGTATGTGAAGACTTACAGAAAACGTTTGACCTCTGTCATTGCCAACAAAGGGTATATAACAAAGTATTGAGATAAACTTTTGTTATTGACCAAATACTTATTTTCCACCATAATTTGCAAATAAATTCATTAAAAATCCTACAATGTGATTTTCTGGATTTCTTTTTCTCATTTTGTCTGTCATAGTTGAAGTGTACCTATGATGAAAATTACAGGCCACTCTCATCTTTTTAAGTGGGAGAACTTGCACAATTGGTGGCTGACTAAATACGTTTTTGCCCCACTGTATGTCCATGTTTCTTAGAGTGGCATGACAACTTTAGGTCCATATCCATCCCAGTCACCGGGAGACAGTGAAAAGGTATGAAACTGGAGCTCTTTTCCTGAGATACTTTGTAAAGTGCGAACTGTGTCAAGCAGAGCCAGCACCATGGACAGCTCTGAGTTGAGTGGTAGAAGGCTATGTGACTGTGTGTGTGTGTTTGCTGTATTATATATTGTTCTTGAAACATACTACACTTTGTTCCGAAGCAGGGGGAATTTATCACACCTATCCTTCCCAGCACAACGGAAGAAACAGAGAAGGTAAGTCTGTGACTGACTGCATGATTCTACCTGACGCTTTACTAACTATGATCCTGAGGGATATGAGGTGTAAATGGACACAACTAGCCTTCTATTCATCTTTACTAACCATGATCCTGAGGGATATGAGGTGTAAATGGGCACAACTAAACTTCTATTCGTCTTTACTAACCATGATCCTGAGGGATATGAGGTGTAAAATGGACACAACTAGCCTTCTATTCATCTTTACTAATGGTGTTTCAGTTCATGTATGCCTCCGTTGGACTGTGGGTGTATGAATGTGATGCAAAGTGCTTTGATCCAAGGATTATCATTGGCATTCCAAAACAAAGGTTGTAGGTAATTGATATCATTTATATTTTCTAACTTATCTTCTTTATGTGTTTCTTGGTTGATTAGAATTTCCCAAAAGAAAGCCCTGCCCAGTGTTCAATAACATGAATACATAGTCAGATTGTGTCATAATAATGATTGGCCAACCATCGTAGTGATCTGAGCACTTGTCATCACTGCGTACGTTGAGATCTTTCGTCTGTCTATCAACTGTGAACATTTCACCAGTACAAAAGGTACCACAATTCCACATGTCATTTTAAACAATAAATATTAGGCCATCGTTATAATAAAAGTATATAAAGACATTTGATTAAAAGATTGGACACAACTGGGCCAACTTGCAATGAAAGACATCCACATACCAGCATGCATTGAGCATGACCTCTGAACTTTGCCTGAATGGGAATGTCAAGAGCTGCAAACAAAATATGAACTCTTCATGAGTGAATTTATACACTTACTGATTACATTTTTTTTCTGTTTTTTTGTTTACTTTTTTATTTTTAACACAGGACCTTTCCTCAATCCAGAAAGATTGAGACTGTAGATTTGTAAGCACGGAGTGTTTGTATAAACTGTGAAGTGAAGTGTATCGCTGGTGAGGAGCAGTCTACCCTTAACCTGACCAGCATAACATGAGGAGGGACTTCGCTTCGTCGCGCAATGATGATGTCATTTGTCCAATGTCACTCGTCCAATGCCACTTCTATGTCCAGAATCGTGTTTTATACTTAATTCAGATACCTAAAAGATGAACAATACATAGGTAAAGCTAAGTCAAATCAAGACAGTGTATTATATAACGATTATTGGACTAATAAATTCTTCCATCAGATGTCAGTGTTATTTTAGCATTGACTTTGCATAAACTAATTTATTTATTAAAGAAGTTGAAAACGTTACATTGGACCTAAGCTGTGGTATCTCTCTGTCGCTTCAGTATTACAACAGTTTTTACCTCCTCGTAATTTGTTCAACCATATTCTAATGTTTTCAGTGTATCGCTGCTTATCAATTCCTCAACCAAATGTTATTTATTGAAAACATGGAAATAGATTGTATTTTGTTCCTTTTCTGTATTAGTTACTACTTTTTCAATGAAATGTGTTCCCATCATATTCTTCAGCATATATAGTATTGAAACCTGTTTACACTGGTGAAATGTTGGCAGTCTAAAGGTTTCTCTTTGTATTTAACCTCTCTGTGTGCATGTAAGTAAATGTTCAAATGATCAGAAGTCTTTGTGTCTTCTTTCATCTAACATTCGAGCCTGTAATCCATTTCTGATACATCACAATCTGAAGGGACATATATACTTGATCCAGGGCTGCGCACGGACACACTCCCACACTCACACACACTCACACTCACACACACACACACACACACACACACACACTCACACACACTCATGCACACACACACTCACACACTCTCACACTCACACACACACTCACGCACTCTCACACTCACACACACACTCACGCACACACTCTCACACTCACACTCACACACACTCATGAGTGGGACACTACGGCTGTAGGCCAAGCACCATGGGAACTCCCCACAGTGGTAATGGCACATCAATGACTTATAATCAATGACTCATGAAGTGGTTTTGGGAATTGGCAGGCGGGACCATCTCATGTCCGGGTCAGAGTAAGGAAGAGCGCCCCCTGGCCAGATTACATGGTAAGTACACTGAAAAAAATATTGATTACCATTCAAATACATTGTAAGAGTACATCATTTTTAGAAAACAATGGCATTTGCCAGAAATATTTGAGTCTTTGCTGTTTCAGGCAAACATGCCAGGAACTGCCGGAGGACGAAATCGATACCATGACAGACAAAAAGTAAACAGATTTATTTACTAGGGATATTTTTCTATTACACTGATATCAACTACTCATAGGTTGTTATCAAATCAACAGTTAGCATGGAGGGAATAGCACAGGGAAGGTGTTCAGGGAAGTGATGACATGGTCAAATCAACAACGTGTGAACATTCCCTCTTTCTGTTTTTAAAGTCACAGTCGGGAGCAAGAGGTCCCAAGAAACTACATGTGAGTGTTGCTCAGCCAAAACATCGGTGAATTGCCCAACGGAAGGACCATAGTTATGATGCACTTTGAACATCAAAATAAATCCATATTAATTCATCACTATTTAAGTGTAATGAATTGAGCAATCTATCAGTAAACCAATACATTTTTCATTTGTGGTTCCAGAGACAGAAACAAGAAAACAGAGACCCTCAGCCTGACCCTGAATCCTATACAGAGACAGAGGTCGACTATGAAACAGAAAGAGACTGGGAGACACCAGAGATGGAGGGAGAGAGAGAAGAACCCATAGCAGCAGAGGAAGAGACGCCATGGGAAAGACAGAGAGAGATGGAGATGGTAGAAAAGAAAGGAAAAGAGACGGAAGGAGAGATATACCATGATGCAGAAAGAGAGGGAGAGGAGGAGAGAAGTGGCGACTCTGAGTGGGACACGGAGGAAGACAGTGAATACGAGAGGGAGAGAGAGAGGGAAAGGATGGAGATGGAGAGAGAGAGGATGGAGCTTGAAAAAGAGAGGCAAGCAGAGCTGGAGTTGCAGAGGGAGAAAATAGAGAGGGAGAGACAACTAGAGAGGGAGAACATGGAAAAGGAGAGAGACCTGCAAATGGAGAGGGAGAGTGAACTAGAGAGCGAGAGAACAGAGATGGAGGGAGGCAGAGACCTGGACAGGGAGAGAGAGGAGTGGGAGAGACGGAGGCAGGAGATGGAAAGAGAGAGAGGAAGACAAGGAGAGTACGAGGAGGAAGGAGGAGTAAGACCCTATCCAGGGCCAGAATATGACTATTTGAAGGTAAACACTCACACGTCCCCCAATCAAAGTGCTGTGAAGATGACATGATAAAAGCACCTGTTCTGTTACCGTCATCTATCACGCATTTCTATCAGGTTCCTTTTTGTGTTCCTTTTTGAGTGGTTCCTTCTGTTGTCTAAAGGGCGCTCCGGGTGAAAATGGACTTCCGGGACCGAAGGTGACTACCAATCATTTTCAAATACAACAGTGTCTTCAAATGGAGTGAAAGAACAAGATGTCCTGAATCTGCCCCCATATCTCTACAGTACCACGTTGCAATGAGGAATCCTTTATACATAGTTTGTAAAGGCTGTATAAGAAGGTTGTAGACAATGTATTATTAATGTGTTGATCAGGGATATCCTGTGCATGGCAGACAGTTCACACCACCAACATGACGAGAACTACATGTTTTATAGTCTATAGCTCTCTCAGAAATCAAGGCAAACCTTTAATAAAGGGTACCTTAATGTAATGTCAACCCAATCTGTCCTTACGCCCGTACACAGTGTCAATGTCACCAGGTCACAACATCAAACGTATCCTCGCTCCCCTCCTACCCACATCTCATTATCAGTGTCTCACACACACTCTCACACACACACACACACACACACACACACACACACATACACACACACACACACCTATTTTACCTACCCACATCTTCCCCTATAAGTTTGTCCATGTCTCTCTGCTCTCCTGTCAGTCAAACCAGCGGAGCTCAGAATGTTGGTCTTTGATGTCCCCAGAGTTCTATTTCTGATCCCCTCATGACGCAGTGGATTAATCATGTGGTATTAATAATTCCGTCTGTTAGCTGGCGGCATCGATACAAAACATATCCTTGAAAAACTCTATGGACTTTTTTTTCTCTCCGGCTGTCTGAATGTGATGGTACTATTTTGGTGCACGAGACGCAGACAGAGACATATGGAGAGAATTAACTTGAATAACAATCACTTTGTCACTGATTTGTTGACAATACTCTTCGTTCTACCAGGGGGAACTTGGTGAAAAGGGACACAAGGTAAATGCTTTTCCAATTCAGTAATGTGATAGAGCAAAGCCCGAACCAAAAGGTCTTTTTAAGCATTCATGTTTTGAACATTTAACCATTTTTATTTATTGAAACATCTAACTAGAATGACTCCTGCACACTGTTCTGTATATTTGCAAATTAAACGTATCCTATTGACATTGTTGTGTTTTTAGGGTGAGCCAGGTATTGGCCACAGAGGTCCTGTGGGACAGGCTGGTCCACCTGGAACTAAGGTAGACTCCCACACCATCACTTAGCTCTGCCCTCTACTTGGTCTAAATCTATTTAGCTTTAACGGGCTTCAATTGACAATTTTGTCACCTGAGGGCCTGATTGTTACTATGGAGATACAATAGTCTAGAGGAAACACTGAACTTCAGTAGCTGCTAGAGTAATACCAACACGGTCCTTATCTGTCTCCTATTAGCTATCCCCCTCTCTCTGGGATTGTCTCTTTCTTTTTCTATGCAGTTATGAATTGTTGTTATCTTCCATTTACAAAGCAAAAACACTAGAACATATGGAATTAATAACTGCAATTATAATTTTAGTTACAGTGCGGCAAAAAAGTATTTAGTCAGCCACCAATTGTGCAAGTTCTCCCACTTAAAAATATGAGAGAAGCCTGTAATTTTCATCATAGGTACACTTCCACTATGACAGACAAAATTAGAAAAAAAAATCCAGAAAATCACATTATAGGATTTTTAATGAATTTATTTGCAAATTATGGTGGAAAATAAGTATTTGGTCAATAACAAAAGTTTATCTCAATACTTTGTTATATACCCTTTGTTGGCAATGACAGAGGTCAAACGTTTTCTGTAAGTCTTCACAAGGTGTTCACACACTGTTGCTGGTATTTTGTCCCATTCCTCCATGCAGATCTCCTCTAGAGCAGTGATGTTTTGGGGCTGTTGCTGGGCAACACGGACTTTCAACTCCCTCCAAAGATTTTCTATGGGGTTGAGATCTGGAGACTGGCTAGGCCACTCCAGGACCTTGAAATGCTTCTTACAAAGCCACTCCTTCATTGCCCGGGCGGTGTGTTTGGGATCATTGTCATGCTGAAAGACCCAGCCACGTTTCATCTTCAATGCCCTTGCTGATGGAAGGAGGTTTTCACTCAAAATCTCACAATACATGGCCCCATTCATTCTTTCCTTTACACGGATCAGTCGTCCTGGTCCCTTTGCAGAAAAACAGCCCCAAAGCATGATGTTTCCACCCCCATGCTTCACAGTAGGTATGGTGTTCTTTGGATGCAACTCAGCATTCTTTGTCCTCCAAACACGACGAGTTGAGTTTTTACCAAAAGTTTCTATTTTGGTTTCATCTGACCATATGACATTCTCCCAATCTTCTTCTGGATCATCCAAATGCTCTCTAGCCAATTTCAGATGGGCCTGGACATGTACTGGCTTAAGCAGGGGGACACGTCTGGCACTGCAGGATTTGAGTCCCTGGCGGCATAGTGTGTTACTGATGGTAGGCTTTGTTACTTTGGTCCCAGCACTCTGCAGGTCATTCACTAGGTCCCCCCATGTGGTTCTGGGATTTTTGCTCACCGTTCTTGTGATCATTTTGACCCCACGGGGTGAGATCTTGAGTGGAGCCCCAGATCGAGGGATCAGTGGTCTTGTATGTCTTCCATTTCCTAATATTTGCTCCCACAGTTGATTTCTTCTAACCAAGCTGCTTACCTATTGCAGATTCAGTCTTCCCAGCCTAGTGCAGGTCTACAATTTTGTTTCTGGTGTCCTTTGACAGCTCTTTGGTCTTGGCCATAGTGGAGTTTGGAGTGTGACTGTTTGAGGTTGTGGGCAGGTGTCTTTTATACTGATAACAAGTTCAAACAGGTGCCATTAATACAGGTAATGAATGGAGGACAGAGGAGCCTCTTAAAGAAGAAGTTACAGGTCTGTGAGAGCCAGAAATCTTGCTTGTTTGTAGGTGACCAAATACTTATTTTCCACCATAATTTGCAAATAAATTCATTAAAAATCCTACAATGTGATTTTCTGGATTTTTTTCCCTCATTTTGTCTGTCATAGTTGAAGTGTACCTATGATGAAAATTACAGGCCTCTCTCATCTTTTTAAGTGGGAGAACTTGCACAATTGGTGGCTGACTAAATACTTTTTTGCCCCACTGTATATCAGTGTAGTAATTAGAGCAATGCAAAAAAATGAAAATGCCTTTCTACCTTTGTCCCTCTGACTCTCTTTCTCTCCTTCTGTCTGTCTGCCTATCTGTCTCTCTCTCTCTCTATCTCTGTCTCATTCTCTCTTTCTGTCTGTCTGCCTATCTGTCTCTCTCTATCTCTGTCTTATTCTCTCTTTCTGTCTGTCTGCCTATCTGTCTCTCTCTATCTCTGTCTCATTCTCTCTTTCTGTCTGTCTGCCTGTCTGTCTCTCTCTATCTCTGTCTCATTCTCTCTTTCTGTCTGTCTGCCTATCTGTCTCTCTCTATCTCTGTCTTATTCTCTCTTTCTGTCTGTCTGCCTATCTGTCTCTCTCTATCTCTGTCTTATTCTCTCTTTCTGTCTGTCTGCCTATCTGTCTCTCTCTCTCTGTCTTATTCTCTCCTTCTGTCTGTCTGCCTATCTGTCTCTATCTCTGTCTTATTCTCTCTTTCTGTCTGTCTGTCTGCCTGTCTGTCTCTCTCTATCTCTGTCTCATTCTCTCTTTCTGTCTGTCTGCCTATCTGTCTCTCTCTATCTCTGTCTTATTCTCTCATCCTGTCTGTCTGCCTATCTGTCTGTCTCTATCTCTGTCTATTCTCTCTTTCTGTCTGTCTGCCTATCTGTCTCTCTCTATCTCTGTCTATTCTCTCTTTCTGTCTGTCTGCCTATCTATCTCTGTCTTATTCTCTCATCTGTCTGTCTGCCTATCTGTCTCTCTCTATCTCTGTCTCATTCTCTCTTTCTGTCTGTCTGCCTATCTGTCTCTCTCTATCTCTGTCTCATTCTCTCTTTCTGTCTGTCTGCCTGTCTGTCTCTCTCTATCTCTGTCTCATTCTCTCTTTCTGTCTGTCTGCCTATCTGTCTCTCTCTATCTCTGTCTTATTCTCTCTTTCTGTCTGTCTGCCTATCTGTCTCTCTCTATCTCTGTCTTATTCTCTCTTTCTGTCTGTCTGTCTGCCTGTCTGTCTCTCTCTATCTCTGTCTCATTCTCTCTTTCTGTCTGTCTGCCTATCTGTCTCTCTCTATCTCTGTCTTATTCTCTCATCCTGTCTGTCTGCCTATCTGTCTCTCTCTATCTCTGTCTCATTCTCTCTTTCTGTCTGTCTGCCTATCTGTCTCTCTCTATCTCTGTCTCTTTCTCTCTTTCTGTCTGTCTGCCTGTCTGTCTCTCTCTATCTCTGTCTCATTCTCTCTTTCTGTCTGTCTGCCTGTCTGTCTCTCTTTCTGTCTGTTTCTGCATGTCTGTCCTTCTCCCTCTGTCAGGGTGAGCCTGGTGAACTGGGGCCTTCTGGTGCTCAGGGTATCCAGGGTATCCGTGGTAACCCCGGTATTTCAGGTTCTCAGGGCTTGAGGGGCCAACCAGGAGACCCAGGAGAGGTGGGGAGAGAGGTGAGGAGCTCCCCGACCATCTCTTCAACCTGGGGCAAGGAGTTTGTCCTGATTACTGGAAGGCTTTGTACTCTAGTTATAAGAAACTCAACACCTTGTACTGTAGTTTTAATAAACCCAACACCTTGTACTGTAGTTTTAATAAACCCAACACCTTGTACTGTATCTATAAGTAACTCAACACCGTGTACTGTAGTTTTAATAAACCCAACACCTTGAACTGTACTTTTAATAAACCCAACACCTTGTACTGTATCTATAAGTAACCCAACACCTTGTACTGTAGTTTTAATAAACCCAACACCTTGTACTGTATCTATAAGTAACTCAACACCGTGTACTGTAGTTTTAATAAACCCAACACCTTGAACTGTACTTTTAATAAACCCAACACCTTGTACTGTATCTATAAGTAACCCAACACCTTGTACTGTAGTTTTAATAAACCCAACACCTTTCACTGTAGTTTTAAGAAACCCAACACCTTGTACTGTATCTATAAGTAACTCAACACCGTGTACTGTAGTTTTAATAAACCCAACACCTTGAACTGTACTTTTAATAAACCCAACACCTTGTACTGTACTTTTAATAAACCCAACACCTTGTACTGTACTTTTAATAAACCCAACACCTTGTACTGTAGTTTTAATAAACCCAACACCTTGTACTGTACTTTTAATAAACCCAACACCTTGTACTGTACTTTTAATAAACCCAACACCTTGTACTGTAGTTTTAAGAAACTCCTGGCCTTGTAGTTTTAGTCTATTTCCTGGTCAGATCACGTAGTCCAAAAAATGTTGCAGACAAATTTATATCAAATTCACCAATAGCCAGAAACTCAGAACAAAGATAAATGTTTTCAAAGAGCAAAAATTCTGCCTACTAAGTAGGATGATAATTGTGATAAAGTATGATGTGTACTGTTTTTGTTCATCTGTAGGGAGACAGGGGTAGAAGGGGTAAGAATGGATCACCCGGGACTCCAGGAGCTAAAGGGACACCAGGAATAGGGGTATGGTGAAATATAACTTGCCCTAGTCATTGTTTGCCCTCTATGGTTATCATGTAACATAATGGATGCTTTCTGTTTCCCAAAGGGTCCACCTGGTCTACCTGGGACGAAAGGAGAAAAGGTAAGACAATAGCCTGTTTGGTGGTGGTGTTGTCGTTGTCATGTTGTATATGAGGAGATAATAACATTAGCACTCACTTCTTGTTGTTCCCAACAGGGCGACAGTATCCCGGGGGAACCAGGGGCCAGGGGTGTGGTCGGGATCACAGGTCGCAGGGTGAGACGGAACAATGGACTTAATTACCTCAGAGAGATGGACTTAATGATCTCAGAGAGATGGACTTAACCTCAGAGAGATCCTAGGCAGCATTGTAAAATATGGAAAAGCTGCTCGTCGCGACAGGATGGCACAATATGCACACATTTACACTGGACATAAATATAAAAACAGCATGTAAAGTGTTGGTCCCATATTTCATGAGCTGAAATAAAAGATCCCAGAAATTATTTTTTTTCTCTCAAATTTGGTGCACAAATTTGTTTACATCCCTGTTAGTCAGCATTTATTCTTTGCCAAGATAATCCATCCACCTGACAGGTGTAGCATATCAAGAAGCTGATTAAACATTATCATTACACAGGTGCACCTTGTGCTGGGACAGTAAAAGGCCACTCTAAAATGTGCGGTTTTGTCACACACAATGCCACAAATGACTCAGGTTTTGAGGAGTGTGCAAATAACATTTCTCTACCATAAGCCACCTCCAACGTCGTTTTAGAGAATTTGGCAGTACGCCCAACCGGCCTCAAAACCGCAGACCACCTGTATGGCGTTGTGAACAGGGTGCCCCATGGTGGCAGTGGAGTTGTGGTATGTTATGATATGGGCAGACATTTTATCTATAGCAATTTGAATGCACAGAGATACCCTGATGAGATCCCGAGGCCCATGTCGTGCCATTCATCCGTCACCATCACCTTATGTTTCAGCATGATAATGCACAGCCCCATGTTACACGGATCTGTACACAATTCCTAGAAGCTGAAAATGTCCCAGTTCTTCCATGGCCTGCATACTCACCAGACATGTCACCCAATGAGCTTGTTTGGGATGCTCTGGATAAATGTGTACGACAGCGTGTTCCAGTTCCCACCAATATCCAGCAACTTCGCAAAGCCATTGGAAAGCGGGACAACATTTTACAGGCCACAATCAGCAGCCTGATCAACTCTATGCGAAGGAGATGTGTAGCGCTGTATGAGGCAAATGGTGGTCACACCACATACTGACTGGTTTTCTGATCCACACTCCTACTTATTCGTTTTTTAAAGGTATCTGTGACCAACAGATACATATCTGTATTCCCGGTCATGTGAAATCCATAGATTAGGGCCTAATGAATTTATTTAAATTGACTGATACCAATTGACCTCATATGATACCAACTGACCTCATATGAAGTGTAACTCAGTCAAATCTTTGACATTTTAGCATGATGCATTTATCTTTTTGTTCAGTATAATATTTGTGATGTGTTTTGTTTGTGACAGGGTGAAAAAGGCATTGCAGGAGTCTTAGGAGCCCCAGGACACACTGTGAGTTAACACCATCACCTTTCATGACATGGACAGTCCAGAGGAGGCTGGTGGGAGGAGATATAGAAGGACGTGCTCATTGTCATGTCTGGAATGGAATAAATGTAACGGAGTCCAACGTGGTTTCCATATGTTTGATGTGTTTGATACTATTCCATTTATTCCATTCCAGCCATTACAATGATCCTGTCCTCCTATAGCTCCTCCCACCAGCCTCCTCTGGTACAGTCATGCAGTTAACGGACATTTGTTTCATAGCTACCTTTACCTTTGACCTCTTTTTATTAGGGTCCAAAGGGCTTCCCGGGCAGCAAAGGAGCAAAGGTAGGTTGAGTGTTACTTCTTTGATGACATAATCATTTTGGTGGAAATGTATGCGATTGAGTGGGTCTTACTAAATACTTTGATATTTTAGATTTTCATACCCACATACGTCCACTCAGGTTCTCCAGATACTTTAGATATGTTTACTTCAGAGACCGTTTTAAAGATGGTTTTGACAGCCCGGTGTTTCAGCGTTCAGTCAAATTCTCTGCTCGTTCTATTGAAGTGGCATCACTCTAGTCACTTCTGTCTCTTCAAACCCTCTATAGAACCTTCTTTTTGAAACATGTTTCACCGCTCACCATGTGGCCAGTCTATTTCAATTAACTTCAGTCCATTTTTCTATGTATGTTGGGATGTGGACAATGAAAATGAAGAGTCAATGTTTTTATGTAACTACCTGATACAGCCATATGGTATATAGTTTGTGTTTTCTACACACAGACTACAAATTAATAGTGTCTCATAAGCCCATACAGGCCGGGCAGCATTTGGTGTATGACACTAAAATACAAATATTGTCAATCAATCAATCAATCAATTATTGTATGAATGTTATAAGCCATTGATTCCTTTCATAAAACGTATTTTCACAGGGCGACAGAGGTTTAGCAGGAATACAAGGAGAAAGGGTAAGCCAAACATGACATAAGTACTACACAAACAGTATTTTGTATATGATTAATTCATATATGATGTACGTTCTTTATGTTTAGGGAAGCCCCCTCCAAATCCAGGGACCGAGAGGCTACAAGGGCTTAAAAGGAGAAGGGGTGAGAAACAAGTCCCCTAAAACAAGTCCTCCACAATGTATTTTGAATTCTAGTTTTAGTTCCAGAGCAATCCTCATTAAACAAATGTTATTTTAGAGAGACAGCTTTTGCATTTTCACTTTGTGTGTTTTCCCTTTTAAGACGCTGTTTATCTGTTTTTGTTTGGTTGGTTGTTTGTTTTAGGGAGAGCGAGGCTCCCCAGGTTTCGATGGAGATAAAGGAGAGAAGGGCGAGGATGGGCCCCCGGGGTTCAAGGTGCTTCCTAATGCTTGATGACAGAACATTTTATGTGGAAAAAGAGAAAAAGATAGTTTAAAGATGTAATGAACGTGAGACAAACAACAACAGAAAGAGAAAATACATTTTCCAAAACATGGCAGCCAAAGAATATATTGTTCTCACATTCAGCTTTTTGTTTGTTCTCCATCTGAAGGGCCTCAAAGGAGAGGCAGGGGCCAAAGGAGCCATGGGGCTGTTTGGGGTCCGTGGACCAGTGGGCCAAAAGGTCAGCAGGAAATACAGCATGTATCTATCTACAGGCTACAGGGAACCACTGTTATCAGATCTATGCTGCTACGTGTTTGCTCACTGTTGCTCTGTGCCTCCAGGGAGATACTGGTGAGCCTGGAGTCAATGGAGAAGTGGTGGGTATTTATCTAACACACTTTAACAGTTTAATATAGAAACACTATCTGTATAACTGTATATATGCTATGGTGGCTTGGCATGAGGTCAAAAACAGGCTTTGTTGATTGGCTTGTTGTTGTCACAGGGTCGTAACGGGGACGATGGATTGGACGGAGCCACAGGAGCCAAAGGAGACATGGGACTCCAGGGACAGAAGGGAGATCAGGTGAGGAGAGTGTGGCATAGAGCATAGAATTTAGAGTCTAGACAAATAGAACCTGTCATCTGTGATTCATTATACAGTAATTCTGTTCCGTTCTGGTATTCTATTCCTAGGGTGACAGAGGTGAACCTGGCTTACCAGGGGATACTGGGCAGACAGGAGTGAAGGTCAGGGCTTGATCCTAATGCATTAGGCATGTTAATGAGATGGTAATGCATTAGGATCAAAGGTAACTCTTGGTGTCGATTGTGGTTGTTGCACAGGGATTCCGAGGCCTACCTGGACGCATAGGAAGCACTGGGCTAGATGGAGAAAAGGTGAGTTGCCTGCTGTGGGATTCAATACAATGATCACAACAACACAATGTGCTCCAGGAAGAATCGTCAGTACCACTGACCTGCACAAGTAAAGGTTTACAGTAGTGCCAACTAGCTGCCACACGCTGCATAATTTAGTATACGGTTCAATTGTCTGACCTAGTAGGCCACTGTCAGACTATGGTCAATGGTTGCACAGTTTCAGACACAGTTTCAGTGAAAATGTAAGTATTTAATCATTGTTTGACACAGGGAGAGATGGGTATTCCTGGAACCCCAGGACATCCAGGGCTCAATGGACTCACAGGACGGAAGGTAGACATACACACACACACACACACACACACACACACCACTCTCCGAGGGTGCCTCATGGGGTTGGGATATGCAAGAAAATACATTTCCTATTCACACGTATAATACACACTCATGAAGTAGGACAAATATAAGCACCTGCCTAATTATTGATTTATTATTTATACACACACACATCAAAATCATTCTCACTAATCTTCTGAAAAGTGTTGATTGTGATGTGTAGGGTGAAAAAGGGGACGGGGGTATCAATGGAGTAGAGGGAGCACCAGGACTAAAAGGAGAGAAGGTTGGTTCAAATCACATATAAAAACAATATTGAAATGATGACTATTAATAGTCTATGTACTACAGAGGAATGTGGAAATATTCATGTAGTTCTTGAAGCGTTGTGTTTTTCTTCCATCATGCACCATTCATGTTGTCCCTGTCTTGTGCAGGGTGCCACTGGTTTCCCAGGGTTCCCTGGGTTTAAGGGGTCAGCAGGGACACCAGGCAGTGATGGAGCGGAGGGGCGACCAGGACGTAATGGGTCCAAGGGAGAGACAGGAACCAAGGTAGATTGAGGTTGCCTTCCAGTCAAGGTTATTATAGTAAACGAAAACTGAAACTAAAATAAAAACAAAAACTTTACAGTAAATTGAAATAAAAACAAAAAACATTTGAAAAACTAAAACGATACTGAAACTATCATCTTTGCCAGCAAAACTAACTAAAATAAAAATAACTCAAATAAAAATCTCATTTCAAATGGGGTTTTCAAGCTTCTGAATCTGGTGGTATAGGCCTAGTTTGTGCATCACTATCACTAGCCAGCACTTGCTAACAGGGAAGAAATCCAAGGGCGAGCACGGAGCGTGAGTGGGCCAAGCTAGAACAGCTTGTGAAATTAATGGAGCCGTTTGCAATCCACACCGACCAACTTCCAACTGACAGCCAAACTGATGTGGTGCCGTGCCCTCTCAACCTTGAGGCACACTTGCAGTCAACAACTGTTGCAAAACAGTTGTCACAGGTCCTGCTGAAGTCACTGCATGACTGCTTCGCATGCATACTGAATGGCAGCCAACTTCAGTCCAACCCCTGCAGCAGCTTGCCTGATGGACACAAGTGTGTCTCTGGTACTTGGCTCAACAGAGATGGAGGGCAGAAGAATCTTTTGTACTTCAGCAAATCAGAGATTACAGCCGTGGACCAGCAGGACCCCAGGAAGAATCCGGCAAGCATCTCGACCACCGTGCTTCAGAAATATAGCATCCTCGCATCGAAGATTGTGTCTGAGGTCACGGTCTAGTCAGAGGGTCAACCTGACAAGGCATTAAGTGCCCCGTGTGACCTGCGGAAATACCTGGAAGAGGTAAAGGAGAGCATGTCACCTCTCCAGTTCTGGATGGAAAGGATGGCTGTTTATCCAAAGCTGTGCACTGTGGCACTGGATCTGGTTTCTGCCCTGGCATCCCAAGCGTTTGTGGAGAGAATATTCTCTCTGTGGACAACTGTCATCAGGCTTGAGAAAACGAACCAACACCTCTCTTGAAGATAAACCAGAAAACATTGTTTGCTCGAACAGAAACACACACAAACAAGCTGGCTGGCTGTGAACTGATAGATTTGTGAAGTGGTGTATTGGTAATGTTTTTGCTGTTGTTGCAACTGTTTTTATCAACCCTATTGGAAGGGGTTAAATCCAAGTCACAATAGGATTGACTTATAATTTACACCTAACCAAACATATGTCCTGGCCATGGAGTTGTACAGAGTCCTCTAGTGGCCAAAAGACTGTGTTAGCATGGGCAGTTCCATGGACGACTTTCGCCATTTTGATTCAGTCAACTGGCCGGGACTTTCAACTTCATTGGCTGATCCCACCTGATGACCCGGTTGGCATGACCTGATGACCCTGTTGGAGTAGTGACAGCCGGGTCATCAGGAGGGATCAGCCAATTAATTTCACTCGTGAAGAATAAAATTGACTATTTCAAGATGGCGTCTGTGAAAGCTGCCTTCGCTCTTACAGATGACATCTTGACACAGATGGAATGTTATGTTTATCCAAGTCTATGGTCCAGGCCCATCACCTTACTGCCCCCCACTGACAAGAAGTGACATCACAAAAAAAAACTATAGGCCTACAACACATAATGGCTCCTTGCCATTGAACACTGAAACGAAATCCTCTAGAAATGAAATAGAAAGGTCTTTATCAAATTGAAAATAAATAGATACTAGTAAATCAATTCTGAACACTAACTGAAAATAAACCGAATTTCAAATAAATATCTAAAAACAAATATAAATAAAAACTAATCTTAAATCACCAAACTATAGTAACCTTGCTTCCGGTAACCTATTGTATATTAGTATGTATACTATTGTATATTAGTGTCATGGAAGCACAATATTGTCTGTCTGTCTGTCTGTCTGTCTGTCTGTCTGTCTGTCTGTCTGTCTGTCTGTCTGTCTGTCTGTCTGTCTGTCTGTCTGTCTGTCTGTCTGTCTGTCTGTCTGTCTGTCTGTCTGTCTGTCTGTCGGTCCGTCGGTCCGTAGGGCCGTCCGTCCGTCGGGCAGTCCGTCCGTCCGTCCGTCGGTCGGTCCGTCCGTCCGTCCGTCCGTCCGTCGGTCCGTCCGTCCCTCCCTCTCTTTCTTTCTTTCATACAACCACAGCCCACCAACCCCAAAACATAGTTTTACCCAGTCAGAGTGCACCTTAAAAAATCCACTTTTCACAAAAATAAAAAAAGATCCACACAATTGTGATGATTTGATAAAACAAGCCTGATTCTGTCAGGCACATTGTCCACCTTGCAGAATGCCTGTCAGATATGTAAATAGACAGGCAGTAGACAACATTCCTATGTATAGGAAGGAATAGAATAGAAGCATAATTAAGACACAGAAATGGGTCTATTTTCTGATGCGGCGGGAACGCTAACCAAACCTCTATGCTAATGGACCCTTTCAGCCACAATTAGCAGCCTCTTGATGTTGGTAGGAGAGAAGGGATGGAAAGGATCCAATGACGTTCCTATGGGACGTTTTATCACAAAACATCTGGATATATTTATAGGATAACTAGAGGGGCAAGGTAAGCCTAATGATCAGGTTGAGCTTTATTTATTTAGGTAATAAGGAGATACGTAGTTTTTTATTTTCATTTTATTTGACCTTTATTTAACTAGGCAAGTCAGTTAAGAACAAATTCTTATTTTCAATGACGGCCTAGGAACAGGAACAGGGCGAACTGCCTGTTCGGGGGCAGAACGACAGCTTGGGGATTTGTCAGCTTGGGGATTTGAACTTGCAACCTTCCGGTTACTAGTCCAACACTCTAACCACTAGGCTATCCTGCCGCCCCAAGTAGGGAAGTACGTAGTTGGGAAGTATGTTATAAGGAAGTATGTAGTAGGGAAGTACGTTATAAGGAAGTACGTAGTAGGGAAGTACGTTGTTGTGACGTACATAGAAGGGAAGTATGTTATAAGGAAGTACGTAGTAGGGAAGTACGTTATAAGGAAGTACGTAGTAGGGAAGTACGTAATAAGGAGGTACGTAGAAGGGAAGTACGTAGCAGGGAAGTACGTAGTAGGGAGGTACGTAGTAGGGAGGTACGTAGCAGGGAAGTACGTAATAAGGAGGTACGTAGAAGGGAAGTACGTAGCAGGGAAGTACGTAATAAGGAGGTACGTAGTAGGGAAGTACGTAATAAGGAGGTACGTAGTAGGGAAGTACGTAATAAGGAGGTACGTAGTAGGGAAGTACCTAATAAGGAGGTACATAGTAGGGAAGTACGTAATAAGGAGGTACGTAGAAGGGAAGTACGTAGCAGGGAAGTACGTAGTAGGGAAGTACGTAGTAGGGAAGTACGTAATAAGGAGGTACGTAGTAGGGAAGTACCTAATAAGGAGGTACATAGTAGGGAAGTACGTAATAAGGAGGTACGTAGAAGGGAAGTACGTAGCAGGGAAGTACGTAGTAGGGAAGTACGTAGTAGGGAAGTATGTTGTTGGGAAGTATGTAGCAGGGAAGTACGTAATAAGGAGGTACGTAGTAGGGAAGTATGTTGTTGGGAAGTACCTAGTAGGGAAGTACATAGAAGGGAAGTACCTAGTAGGGAAGTACGTAATAAGGAGGTACGTAATAGGGAAGTACGTAGTAGTGAAATACGTAATAAGGAAGTGCGTAGTAGGGAAGTACGTAGTAGGGAAGTACGTAGTAGGGAAGTATGTTGTTGGGAAGTACCTAGTAGGGAAGTACATAGAAGGGAAGTACCTAGTAAGGAAGTACGTAATAAGGAGGTACGTAATAGGGAAGTACGTAGTAGTGAAATATGTAATAAGGAAGTGCGTAGTTGTGATGTACGTAGTAGGGAACTGCGTAGTAGGGAAGTACATAGTAGGGAAGTACGTAGTAGGGAAGTACGTAGTAGGGAAGTACGTAGTAGGGAAGTACGTAGTAGGGAAGTACGTAGTAGGGAAGTACGTAGTAGGGAAGTACGTAGTAGGGAAGTACGTAGTAGGGAAGTACGTAGTAGGGAAGTACGTAGTAGGGAAGTACGTAGTAGGGAAGTACGTAGTAGGGAAGTACGTAGTAGGGAAGTACGTAGTAGGGAAGTGCGTAGTAGGGAAGTACGTAGTAGGGAAGTACGTAGTAGGGAAGTATGTAGTAGGGAAGTACGTGTCCCTCTTATAATACTATACCATTTTTGTATAATTGAATTTAGATTGAAGGAAGTTGTCGGTTTGTATTTATATGTGAGAGAGTGTGTGTCTGTGCGTGTATCTGTCTGTGTGTGTGTCTGTCTGTGTGTGTGTGTGTCTGTCTGTGTGTCTGTGTGTCTGTGTGTGTGTCTGTCTGTGTGTGTGTCTGTGTGTGTGTCTGTGTGTCTGTGTGTGTATCTATCTGTGTGTGTGTCTGTGTGTGTATCTATCTGTGTGTGTGTCTGTGTGTGTATCTATCTCTGTGTGTGTCTGTGTGTCTGTGTGTGTATCTATCTGTGCGTGTGTCTGTCTGTGTGTCTGTGTGTCTGTCTGTGTGTCTGTGTGTGTATCTATCTGTGTGTGTGTCTGTCTGTGTGTCTGTGCGTGTATCTATCTGTGTGTGTGTCTGTCTGTGTGTCTGTGTGTGTATCTATCTGTGTGTGTCTGTGTGTGTATCTATCTGTGTGTGTCTGTGTGTGTATCTATCTGTGCGTGTGTCTGTCTGTGTGTCTGTGTGTTGTCTATTTGTGCATGTGTCTTTGTGTGTGTGTGTGTGTGTATCTATCTATCTATCTATCTATCTATCTATCTATCTATCTATCTATCTATCTATCTATCTATCTATCTATCTATCTATCTATCTATCTATCTATCTATCTATCTATCTATCTATCTATCTATCTATCTATCTATCTATCTATCTATCTATCTATCTATCTATCTATCTGTGTGTGTGTGTGTGTGTGTGTGTCTATCTTTGTGTGTGTGTGTGTGTGTGTCTATCTGTGTGTGTCTATCTGTGTGCCTGCCTGTTTGTGCATGTGCCTGTGAGAGCACATGTGCGTGGGCTCACTAGCACGCGCAGCACCTGTGTGAGTAAGAGCGTTCTTCATTTTGCTGTGTTGTTGTCCCAGGGAGAGAGGGGCAGGAGAGGCAGAGGGAAGCCTTGTCAGACAGGACCACCTGGAAGTCCGGGACAAAGAGGAGGCAGTGTAAGCTACTTCATAGACCAGACACATAACACTCACACACATGTTGTTGTTCATGTATCAATACCTAATGGGAGTTACTGTCACTAGGCTGGGTGACAGTAAAAATTGCTGTGATAATAACCACTGTGTCTTTTCCAGGGAGAGCTCGGAAACGAGGGACTAAAGGGAGAGAAAGGGGAACCCGGACTCTCTGTAAATACATCTTACTTATTCCCACACACACGTTTCACACCTGCCTGGCCTAAGACATATTTGTATTGACAGACAGCTTGGTTGAAGACAAGGTCTAAGCAGCACTCTGCTCTCTCTGTTTTCAGGCCGAGGAGGTGAAGGATCTGGTGAACCAAGAGGTTGTGAACCAGTGCGGTGAGTGTTTCTGTGTTTTGCTGTGTGTGCGCATGCAGGTCTGTGTGGCTGTGTGTCGGTTCTACATTCCAAAACTCCCACTGCTGCGGCATGGCACCCCTGTGTGTTCTGCCATCTGGTGTGCCCACTCTGTGGAATGGCCCGTTGAGAGAGGGGACACCGTGACCGACCGGAGTCATTCACAAACACCAGACTCATAAACCATCATGCCACCCACCAGAACCCATAGGGCCCTACAACCACAGGGCCAAACGCACCTTTAGTTTACACCTCCACAACTTTGAGGAGAAAGGCATTGTTGCCTTATTCGTAGTGAACATCATTAAAGTAGAGAATGCGTTTTATGTCAACATATCATATCAAATTTCCTCCATTAGTTTCCAGGTGTGAAATTGTCAATTGAATCCAGTAAAAGCCTGTTTAAGGCTCATGTTTATTCAATGGCAGGAAAACACTGACTATTCTGTCTGTGGTTGTTGCAGGAATGGACTTGAAGTTTGTGGTGAAGTCCAAGGACCCGGATGCTGAGAGCATGTTGTTTGAGAGGGAACCAGACGAGCCTGTATCCATCTTCACTCGCAGCCTACCTGAGGGTGAGATGGGAGAGGAGGAAGAGGACAAGAAAAGACTTGTAAAGGAGCTGGTAGGATCAACCACTCCTCCCCCCGTCCCCTTGCAAGAGGAGGGGACCCCAGGTGATGACAACCTTACCGGTAAGTTAGAGGTTTGTGCCGTATCTGGTGTGGCGGTCCAAGCTCCTGACCACATATATGCCCCTGGTCCCGATGTGATGCTGCTTTCCATTCCTGTACAGCATAGCCACACTTTTTTACACAGAAGAAAACCTAAACGTATCTTGTCTGTCACAAATGTTGAATAAAGTTATATTTAAACTGTGGGATTGGTTCTTATTCGGGTCGAAATTCCAGACAAATATCCACAGAGAAGTATTGTTTATCCCCCACCTATTTGAGTAACTAATAAATAAAAAGCTGTTGTTTTTCCCTTCATGTAAACACTGCCCTTGTCCCTAAGTGAGACCCTCGCTTCGACCAATCTAATATCCTATCCATCTTTTTACTAACCTCCAGAGTTCACCCCAACCCTGAAGCTAGACTCTCCATTCTGAGTGCTTTATTACTGTGACTAGAAAAAGACGAGGACAAAGACAGAGGGAAAGAGAGAGAGAGGCAGAAAAAAAGCAATGAAAACACAGTGTTATCGCAGGTCATTATCCTAGCCAGCCCTAGGCTAGCCAGCCGGCTACTGGGCTTCTCATCCCATTTGAATCCCTATTTCAGCTTCCATTGAACCAAAGGGATCGGAAATAATCAAAGGCTCACATTGCCCCTGTCAATGTCAATGTGTCCATTGTTAAGTGTAATCCCGCGCCCGGGATCGTGACATCTAGCTCATAGGTATATATACATATGACCTGAGTTCCAAAATATTTGATCTTTTCAAATGCTCTGAGTGTTTGATTGAACTTGCCTGGTGTGCCAGATGGGCGGGGTTTTCACTCTTGGGAGTATTACATTTGATTCCATTACACCAGACCTGATTTGCCTGATTAAAAAAAAGTTAAATAAGAATATAATACAAACTCCATAATCTCCCCGTAAATGCAGTGTATTTTACATGCAAAATGTATCAGTCACAGACAAACATCCGACTTGGAGATTCGTAGACATTTCCATCTTTCATCATCCTTTCCTCCATGTCTCCCTGTTCATCCTCCAGTATGAACCTATAGAGGCTGTATTCCAAATGGCACTCCAATCCCTGAATAGTGTAATACTTTTGACCAGGGCCAATAGAGTTGACATTTATCAAGGGCCCTGTGTGTTGATTAGAGGAGTGGGACGCAGCAGACCCCACTTAGTCATAAATTGTTGAATCTGCCTTTCTGTAAGCTAATGAGTTCTCTCTTCAGACTCTGGAGCCAACAGGGGAGCGGATTGGGGACTGAGGCACAGGAGAAGAAGGGTTCCAGGAGTCGGGCCACGCTCATCAGGTGAATGAATGGAACTTGTTTTCCTTTCCATCTCTCTTTTCTCTCTCCGTCTTTCCTCTTCCTTTTGTTCCTGCTTCTTCCTCTCCTCTTTTCATTTTGATTCTTTATTTTTTCTCTTGCACTCTCTCGCTTTCAATCCCTCCCTCCCTCTTTCTCTCTTTCTCTCCCCCCTCTCTCTCTACCTCCCTCCCTCTGTCTCTCTCCCTCCCTCTCTTTCTCTCTCTCCCATCTCTCTCTCTCTCTTTATCTCTCTTCCTCTCTCTCTCTCTCTACCCCCTCCCCTATCTTTCTATCTCTCTCCCCCTCGATCTCTCTCTCTCTCCATCTTTGTCTCTCTGTCTCTCTCCATTTTTTTCTCTCTGTCTCTCCCTCCCTCTCTCTCTCTCTCTCTCTCTCTCTCTCTCTCTCTCTACCCCCCTCCCCTATCTTTCTATCTCTCTCCCCCTTTCTCTCTCTCTCTCTCTTCATCTTTGTCTCTCTCCATTTTTTTCTCTCTCTCTGTCTCTCCCTCTCTCTGTTATATTAGTTTGTAATGAGGAGGGAGTGTATGGGGCACAATATGGGACGAGAAAGATAAGAGTGTGTGTGTTGTTGTGCGTTAGAATTTATGAATGAATGTGCAACCCACATTGAAAGGCAAAACTATTAAAAACCATTCTTCACTTAATTAATGGATGATCTAACAATGACTCATACGCTTGATATCACAGCACAATGGACATAATTTCTTTGGTTTCCACAAAGGATTTTAATTCATTGAGGATAATATTCCTAATTCTACATGTTTTTGAACGTGTTCACTCTTGTCAAACATGCCTCAGAAAAGCTTTTCTTAATTATCTGTTACTTAACTCCTATAATTTAGTGATTAGCCTGGTTCCAGATCTGTTTGTGCTGTCTAGCTCCTACAGTCATCGTCATGTTTGGCACAAACAGATCTGTGACCAGGTTATATTATCTCTACTTTTGCTTTAGACTTGACCCCTGACCCCTGCCTGCTGCCCATGTCAGAGGGGGGATGTTGGGAGCATGTCCTGCTGTGGTACTACCACCCCCACTCCGGGGAGTGCCGGCCGTTTGTCTACGGGGGTTGTGAGGGCAACCACAACCGCTTCAACACCAAACAAGAATGTCAGAGGTGGTGTGGGAAAGAGAGGAGAGGTAGGGAACTACTTGATGCCGGTAGTAGTCTCCAGGTTAGAGTTGACAAGGAGGAATCCCTCAGTTTACAGGGGACATCTGGGGGAGGTGAACCAACAGCCGGAGGGTTACTGGCTTCAATATCCCATGTGCTGTCTAGCGCCTTTGTGCCCATGAGCATGGCACTTTACCCCTAATTGCTCCAGAGGCAGGTTGGGTACTGTGACAGCAAAACAATAAGGACGTTTCAGTCCAAATGGACCAATAAAGCAAATATTTTATTCTATTGGAATAACTACAGAAGATTTGGGAAGCAGAGGAGAGGTCGGGAACCGCTAGGGATGACTAGGGAATGACAAGAGGAGATTTGGGAAGCAGAGGAGAGGTCGGGAACCGCTAGGGATGACTAGGGAATGACAAGAGGAGATTTGGGAAGCAGAGGAGAGGTCGGGAACCGCTAGGGATGACTAGGGAATGACAAGAGGAGATTGGGAAGCAGAGGAGAGGTCGGGAACCGCTAGGGATGACTAGGGAATGACAAGAGGAGATTTGGGAATGAGACATATACACTACCGTTCAAAAGTTTGGGGTCACTTAGAAATGTCCTTATTTTTTAAAGAAAAGCACATTTTTTATCCATTAAAATAACATAAAATTGATCAGAAATACAGTGTAGAAATTGTTAATGTTGTAAATGACTATTGTAGCCGGAAATGACTGATTTTTAATGGAATGTCTACACAAGGGTACAGAGGCCCATTATCAGCAACCATCACTCCTGTGTTCCAATGGCACGTTGTGTTAGCTAATCCAAGTTTATCATTTTAAAAGGCTAATTGATCATTAGAAAACCCTTTTTCAATTATGTTAACACAGCTGAAAACTGTTGTTCTGATTAAAGAAGCAATAAAACTGACCTTCTTTAGTCTAGTTGAGTATCTGGAGCATCAGCATTTGTGAGTTCGATTACATGCTCAAAATGGCCAGAAACAAAGCACTTTTTTCTGAAACTCGTCAGTCTATTCTTGATCTGAGAAATGAAGGCTCTTCCATGCGAGAAATTGCCAAGAAACTGAAGATCTCGTACAACGCTGTGTACTACTCGCTTCATAGAACAGCGCAAACTGGCCCTAACCAGAATAGAAAAAGTGGGAGGCCCCGTGCACAACTGAGCAAGAGGACAAGTACATTCAAGTGTCTAGTTTGAGAAACAGATGCCTCACAAGTCCTCGCTGGCAGCTTCATTAAATAGTACCCGCAAAACACCAGTCTCAACGTCAACAGTGAAGAGGTGACTCTGGGATGCTGGTCTTCTAGGCAGAGTTGCAAAGAAAAAGCCATGTCTCAGACTGGCCAATAAAAATAAAAGATCAAGATGGGCAAAAGAACACAGACACTGGACAGAGGAACTCTGCCTAGAAAGCCAGCATCCGGGAGTCGCCTCTTCACTGCTGACGTTGAGACTGATGTTTTGCGGGTACTATTTTCTTATGGCTGCAGGGGCAGTATTGAGTAGCTTGGATGAAAGGTGCCCAGAGTAAACAGCCTGCTCCTCAGTCTCAGTTGCTAATATATGCATAGTATTATTAGTATTGGATAGAAAACACTCTGAAGTTTCTAAAACTGTTTGAATGATGTCTGTGAGTATAACAGAACTCATATGGCAGACAAAAACCTGAGAAGAAATCCAAACAGGAAGTGGAAAATCTGAGGTTGGTAGATTTTCAACCCAGCCCCTAATGAATACACAGTGGGATATGGATAAAGTTGCACTTCCTAGGGCTTCCACTAGATGTCAACCGTCTTTAGAAACTTGAATGAGGCTTCCACTGTGTTGTGGAGCCGGATGGGAGCTCCTTGAGTACATGGTCTGGCAGAGAGCCAGGTCCTGGTCATGCGCATTTCACATGATAGCGACCTGCGTTCCATGGCTTCTCTACAGACATAGGAATTCTCCGGTTGTAACTTTATTGAAGATTTATGATAACAACATCCTAAAGATTGATTCTATACTTAGTTTGACAAGTTTCTTCGACCTGTAATATAACTTTTTTATATTTTTTGTCTGATGTTCGGATGGACCTGCACGAGCGTTTGGATTTGTGTACTAAACGCGCTAACAAAAGTAGCTACTTGGACATAAATAAGGGACATCATCGAACAAATCAAGCATTTATTGTGGAACTAGGATTCCTGGGAGTGCATTCTAATGAAGATCATCAAAGGTAAGGGAATATTTATAATGTGATTTCTGATTTATGTTTGACTCCAGCATGGCGGATAATTGTATTTATTTTCCGAGCGCCGTCTCAGATTATGGCATGGTGTGCTTTTTCCGTAAAGTGTTTTTGAAATCTGACACAGCGGTTGCATTAAGGAGAGGTGTTTCTATATTTCCATGTCTAACAATTGTATTTATTGACATTTATAATGAGTATTTCTGTAAAATGATGTGGCTCTCTGCAATATCACCGGATGTTTTTGGAACTAGTGAACTTAACGCGCCAATGTATACTGAGATTTTTTTATATAAATATGCACTTTATCGAACAAAACATACATGTATTGTGTAACATGAAGTCTGATGAAGATCATCAAAGGTTAGTGATTAATTTTGTCTCTATTTGTGCTTTTTGTGTCTCCTCTCTTTGGCTGGAAAAATGGCTGAATTATTCTGTGAGTTGGTGGTGACCTCACATAATCGTTTGTGGTGCTTTCGCTGTAAAGCCTATTTGAAATCGGACACTGTGGAGGGATTAACAACAAGATTACCTTTAAAACGGTATAAGATACATGTATGTTTGAGGAATTTTATTATGAGATTTCTGTTGTTTTGAATTTGGCGCCCTGCACTTTCACTGGCTGTTGTCATATCGATCCCGTTAACGGGATTTCAGCCCTAAGAAGTTTTAATGAAGCTGCCAGTTGAGGACTTGTGACGCGTCTTTTGAATGGTTATCTACATATATTCAAAATATGTCCATTGTGACAACTAACATGTCCGTTGACAACTACCAACAGTACATTTCCTAAAAGAAAATGCAGCACTTGAATGCACCATCAGTCAGGGCCAAGGATGGTATTCAGGAATAGAAGGGGTCAAAGATGGAAGGAACCAATCAGACTAGCCGGAGCTGGCACTAGAAAAGAGAGAGGTGATCTAGACAGCCATTGTGAATCTTGGGATAAACATGGGCAAACACCAGACAGCCTGGTCAAACACATTATTTGTAGTGCACTTGATTTAGCTTGCCGTTTGACAATTGTATTTGACGTCAGTCTGGCACACACAAATGCAATCTCAAAGGAGGGGCAGTACGCTATTGTTGCATTACATAACACATTCATTGTTTCTTCACAGGTCTTGAGCCTAGAAGGTGAGAGGGAGCTGCCAATCAAGACAATTATTTTTTTTGTAAATGCCACAGTGTAAAATGTTCGAATTTTTGTGCAGATCTGGATTTTTTAAATATTTAAAGTAAACTAATGATTTTCCACACTTGAGAGAAATGCCCATATAGAGCAGAGCTGCATGGGTTTCATATATTTGCAAAATCATTCGAAATGCTTTATCTGTGCCTGTTTGAGCTTGCCTGGCTTAATTACCCAATAGAAAAGTCCCAAAACTGCAAAACTCTGTCCATCTGGGACTCCAGGCAGTCTTTTAAGCTAACGCTCAAATTATTTTAAAAGTATTTGAACCCAGGTCTAATACAGCTATTGTATTTTCTATGGACTATGCCAATTACAGTTGACTCACCATGTGAATGTTATGAATGTGTTCTTTCATGTTTTAATCAAAAGGTAGCCTGCACATTCTATATTACTATAGTATAGTATAGCACATTCTATAGTACTAAAGTATAGCACATTATACAGTACTATAGTATAGTACATGCTATAGTACTATAGTATAGTACATTCTATAGTACTATAGTATAGCCCATTCTAGAGTACTATAGCATAGCACATTCTATAGTACTATAGTATAGCACATCTTATAGTACTATAGTAAAGCACATTCTATAGTACTATAGTATGGCACATTCTATAGTGCTATAGTATATCACATTCTATAGTACTATTGTATAGCACATTCTGTATAGTATAGCACATTCTATAGTACTATAGTATATCACATTCTATAGTACTATAGTATAGCACATTCTGTATAGTATAACACATTCTATAGTACTATAGTATATCACATTCTATAGTACTATAGTATGGCACATTCTATAGTACTATAGTATAGCACATCTTATAGTACTATAGTAAAGCACATTCTATAGTACTATAGTATGGCACATTCTATAGTGCTATAGTATATCACATTCTATAGTACTATTGTATAGCACATTCTGTATAGTATAGCACATTCTATAGTACTATAGTATATCACATTCTATAGTACTATAGTATAGCACATTCTGTATAGTATAACACATTCTATAGTACTATAGTATATCACATTCTATAGTACTATAGTATAGCACATGCTATAGTACTATAGTATAACACATTCTATAGTACTATAGTATATCACATTCTATAGTACTATAGTATAGCACATTCTGTATAGTATAACACATTCTATAGTACTATAGTATAGCACATTCTATAGTACCATAGTATAGCACGTTCTATAGTACTGTAGTATAGTATAGCACGTTCTATAGTACTATAGTATAACACATTCTATAGTACTACTTCTAAGTGCATCATTTTGTTCTAGTTGTTTTTAACACTTTAACCCTGATACTACTGAAATAATTTTTAACACTTAAACCCTGATACTACTGAAATAGTTTAAACCCTGGTACTACTGATAGTTTAAACCCTAATACTACTAAAATAATTTTTAACACTTAAACCCTGATACTACTGAAATAATGTTTAACACTTAAACCCTGATACTACTGAAATAATTTTTAACACTTAAACCCTGATACTACTGAAAGAGTTTTTAACACTTAAACCCTGATTCTACTGAAATATGTTTATTGTATTGGTACATGAATCTACACCAATGGCACTGTTAATGTGAATTGATAATGAGTATTTACTGTTTTAATGTGTGTCATTAAATCACAACAATGAGTCTATGGCGTTCCTTTACCACTGTGTGTGTCAGTGAATCACAACAATGCGTCTATGAAGTTCCTTTACCACTGCGTGTGTCAGTGAATCACAACAATGCGTCTATGAAGTTCCTTTACCACTGCGTGTGTCAGTGAATCACAACAATGCGTCTATGACGTTCCTTTACCACTGTGTGTGTCAGTGAATCACAACAATGAGTCTGACGTTCCTTTACCACTGTGTGTGTACCACTGTGTGTGCAGTGAATCACAACAATGAGTCTGACGTTCCTTTACCACTGTGTGTGTCAGTGAATCACAACAATGAGTCTGACGTTACCCTTTCACCACTGTGTGTGTCAGTGAATCACAACAATGAGTCTATGAAGTTCCTTTACCACTGTGTGTGTCAGTGAATCACAACAATGAGTCTATGAAGTTCCTTTACCACTGTGTGTGTCAGTGAATCACAACAATGAGTCTATGAAGTTCCTTTACCACTGTGTGTGTCAGTGAATCACAACAATGAGTCTATGAAGTTCCTTTACCACTGTGTGTCAGTGAATCACAACAATGAGTCTATGACGTTCCTTTACCACTGTGTGTGTCAGTGAATCACAACAATGAGTCTATGACGTTCCTTTACCACTGTGTGTGTCAGTGAATCACAACAATGAGTCTATGATGTTCCTTTACCACTGCGTGTGTCAGTGAATCACAACAATGAGTCTATGAAGTTCCTTTACCACTGTGTGTCAGTGAATCACAACAATGAGTCTGTGAAGTTCCTTTACCACTGTGTGTGTCAGTGAATCACAACAATGAGTCTATGACGTTCCTTTACCACTGTGTGTGTCAGTGAATCACAACAATGAGTCTATGACGTTCCTTTACCACTGTGTGTGTCAGTGAATCACAACAATGAGTCTATGAAGTTCCTTTACCACTGTGTGTGTCAGTGAATCACAACAATGAGTCTATGAAGTTCCTTTACCACTGTGTGTGTCAGTGAATCACAACAATGAGTCTATGAAGTTCCTTTACCACTGTGTGTGTCAGTGAATCACAACAATGAGTCTATGAAGTTCCTTTACCACTGTGTGTCAGTGAATCACAACAATGAGTCTATGAAGTTCCTTTACCACTGTGTGTGTCAGTGAATCACAACAATGAGTCTATGACGTTCCTTTACCACTGTCTGTGTCAGTGAATCACAACAATGAGTCTATGACGTTCCTTTACCACTGTGTGTGTCAGTGAATCACAACAATGAGTCTATGAAGTTCCTTTACCACTGTGTGTGTCAGTGAATCACAACAATGAGTCTATGACGTTCCTTTACCACTGTCTGTGTCAGTGAATCACAACAATGAGTCTATGACGTTCCTTTACCACTGTGTGTGTCAGTGAATCACAACAATGAGTCTATGACGTTCCTTTACCACTGTGTGTGTCAGTGAATCACAACAATGAGTCTGACGTTCCTTTACCACTGTGTGTGTCTGTGAATCACAACAATGAGTCTGACGTTCCTTTACCACTGTGTGTGTCAGTGAATCACAACAATGAGTCTATGACGTTCCTTTACCACTGTGTGTGTCAGTGAATCACAACAATGAGTCTATGACGTTCCTTTACCACTGTGTGTGTCAGTGAATCACAACAATGAGTCTATGACGTTCCTTTACCACTGTGTGTGTCAGTGAATCACAACAATGAGTCTATGACGTTCCTTTACCACTGTGTGTGTCTGTGAATCACAACAATGAGTCTATGACGTTCCTTTACCACTGTGTGTGTCAGTGAATCACAACAATGAGTCTATGACGTTCCTTTACCACTGTCTGTGTCAGTGAATCACAACAATGAGTCTATGACGTTCCTTTACCACTGTCTGTGTCAGTGAATCACAACAATGAGTCTATGACGTTCCTTTACCACTGTCTGTGTCTGTGAATCACAACAATGAGTCTATGACGTTCCTTTACCACTGTGTGTGTCAGTGAATCACAACAATGAGTCTATGACGTTCCTTTACCACTGTGTGTGTCAGTGAATCACAACAATGAGTCTATGACGTTCCTTTACCACTGTGTGTGTCAGTGAATCACAACAATGAGTCTATGACGTTCCTTTACCACTGTCTGTGTCTGTGAATCACAACAATGAGTCTATGACGTTCCTTTACCACTGTCTGTGTCTGTGAATCACAACAATGAGTCTATGACGTTCCTTTACCACTGTCTGTGTCTGTGAATCACAACAATGAGTCTATGAAGTTCCTTTACCACTGTGTGTGTCTGTGAATCACAACAATGAGTCTATGACGTTCCTTTACCACTGTGTGTGTCAGTGAATCACAACAATGAGTCTATGACGTTCCTTTACCACTGTGTGTGTCTGTGAATCACAACAATGAGTCTATGACGTTCCTTTACCACTGTGTGTGTCAGTGAATCACAACAATGAGTCTATGACGTTCCTTTACCACTGTGTGTGTCAGTGAATCACAACAATGAGTCTATGAAGTTCCTTTACAACTGTGTGTGTCAGTGAATCACAACAATGAGTCTATGACGTTCCTTTACCACTGTGTGTGTCAGTGAATCACAACAATGAGTCTATGACGTTCCTTTACCACTGTGTGTGTCAGTGAATCACAACAATGAGTCTATGACGTTCCTTTACCACTGTGTGTGTCTGTGAATCACAACAATGAGTCTATGACGTTCCTTTACCACTGTCTGTGTCTGTGAATCACAACAATGAGTCTATGAAGTTCCTTTACCACTGTCTGTGTCAGTGAGGGTCGGTGCCCTTAAAGATGAGGGAGGACAATTTTTTTATTACAGCATATTGTAAGACTTTCATTCATATTCCATTCACCCTACTACTACATGATACTCACATTTTCCTTGTACCCATCATGAGGTTGCTACAACCCAGCCTATGAATGAAAGTTTACAACGTAGGAGCACACAGGCCGAGAGAAAGATTTGAGGTGACAGACAGTGACACACGGACAGACAGTGACACATTCAATACCACCTTGTACACTCTTGCCTGCATCTAGCTGATCTACGGTGTAATCATGTTACGAGAATTATGTTCTCAATGTTCATTAACTGAACTTCAATTAAACTACTCAGTCTGCAACCCAGAATTTGTAAGATTCTAGTTGAATGAAACAGACAGAGTCCCAATTTACAATAATCTGAATGTTTATTCACGACAGCTCTAAAAATCATACAATACACATAGCCTTTTATACCTCACATTTGGTCATATAAATGCCCCTCCTGCTCTCTAACACTGTCAATGCTGTTTACATGTTTTCTCCAACATATACATTGCTTATCATATCCTACAACATGTTACATAATCTACTGCAAGCCTAATGGTTTCTCCCCTCCCTGGGTGGGGAGACCTCCTTCCCTGTTATCAGTTTCATAGTGGTCACAGGTTGTCTGCCACGGTTCCTTGTCTGCTAACAGTTTCTCTTTTTCTATGCACATACATTCAAGAATTCTAGTCTTATGATTCAAACACATTTCACTCCATTATACAGTGACAGGGTGGAATACTCTTAGTTATTGTCTTAACATTACTTTAAAAGTATAAATCATTTAGTCATTATCTTATCTTCATAAACATATAAATCATATAGATTTCTATAACAAATCATTAGTCCAACAGTTGCAAATTAGAGTTCAAATTCATGGATGTTTATCCCCGTTCAATTCTGTCTGCTTCCGTTTAAAAAATGTTTGTCACCAGAATCGGCGGAATGAATACACCCTTGATCACATGCAAACAGCACGTAAAATAGCCACATACAAACAGCTTGTTGTGTTCCTTCTTGCATCTATACCTACACCGTTGTCACCATATTAGCTGAAGTAACATCATAGAACTAACGTGTTAGTAAACCTGCTACAATCATGCAGTAACATTACAGTGTACCGTCAGTAAGCAGTTTAACAGTTACACCGGGGGTCCCAGTGGCAATAAATTAGTAAAACCAAACTCTTGGAAAACAGAAAGGAAAACGCTGAACACTGCTGCTCATGCTCCCAGGTGATATTTATAACACCTGCTATAAATAAATAACACCTGGGAGCAAGCATGAGCAGCAGTGTGGAGCATTTTCCTTTCTGTTTTCCATGAGTTTGCCTACAACTCCAGCACCCGCGGAAAGTACCTGGATGTGCATATGTTCTTCAGATTTTGTACATAAAACCAAAAGCTTACCTTGACATGGAAGAGTTCCAGTGTTGGATAGTCATAGCCAGCTAGCTAACATAGCATCCCTATGTTTGAGCCGGGTGTTTGAGTAGGCTAAACTAGCTAGCTAGCTGCATTCGCTAGCTAAGTAAGTGAAAGTGAAAAAAGGACAAAATATAGCTCTCTCTATCTCTTGCTCGTCCTTCATTTTTATGTTAATTAATTTGTTAAAAACTGTTCAACTATTGTCTTTCGCTCTCTTTTAGTCAACTATTCACCACATTTTATGCATTTATGCACTGCAGTGCTAGCTAGCTGAAGCTTATGTTTTCAGTTCTAGATTCATTCTCTGATCCTTTGATTGGGTGGACAACATCTCAGTTCATGCTGCAAGAGCTCTGATCGGTTGGAGGATATCCTCCGGAAGTTGTCATAATTACTGTGTAAATCTAAGGAAGGGGGTGAGAACCATGAGCCTCCTAGGTTTTTGAAGTCAATGTACCCAGAGGACGGAAGCTAGCTGTCTTCCGGCTACACCGTGGTGCTACCCTACAGAGTGCTGTTGAGGCTACTGTAGGCCTTCATTGCAATTGCAATTTTTTAAATAAATTATTTGGTGACGTGAATATATTTTGTAGTTTTATCTGAAAAGGATAACTTTTTAAATGATTCACTATTTAAAATGTTCCTGAAATTCATGGAGGATGGTCCTCTCCTTCCTCGGAGGAGGAGCCTCCCCTGGTGTGTGTGCGTGTACGTGTGTGTATGTGTATAAGTGTGTGTGTACGTGCATGTGTACATGCGTGGGTGTGGACGTGGGTGCGTGTCGTGACCTATTTTTTGCACTTGTATTTGGACGGCTACTTTGAATCTTGGCTAAGTAACTGGTCTAAATGCTGCCGTGTTGGCTCTCTCAGGACTCTCTCCCTGCTTGGGCCACTGAATTCCCTATTGAGAGAATCTCTCTCCAACCCACACACATACACTCACTCTCTTTCCCACGCTCTTCTCTCACTTTTTGTCTCTCTTCTCACAATTATCATATTCTCCCCTTTCCCAAACCTCTCTCCATCCCTCCTTTCCCCCTAGCTCACATTACCCAACCCTATCACCTACCGTACATAAAGCACCAGTATCCTACCAGGCTTAAGGCTAAAACACCCGGGGGTGGCTGACTTCCCACCTGCCTGCCTGCCTTGCCACCTCTCTCTACTACATATGTCCCTGCAACAGGGGGTGACATCATGCAGGCTGAGGGCCAGAAGAGAGCCCAGCAAGGTAACAGAGTATTTGTATTTGTTAGAGGAGAGGACACACCGTCTACACTCGGTAGCAGGGGAATCCTGCTTGAAATAGGTTGATAGGATGGATGGAAGGGGATTGGTAAAGGATCAGACTTGACTTATTAATTTTACAATATTGTTATGTTAATAGCTGACAAATTCAAAATGTTGTTCACAACAAAGGGAACTAACAAAGACAAATCACTTTGACAACTAAAACAACCCAGAAAGGGGTTCTGAAAGTCACCCATGTGGGTGCCCACTGAAAGTTGATAAAGCCACTAGTAAGGGTTTCTAAAAGACACCCACCATAGATGCCCACTAGGTTTGCCTCCGAAAAGCCAAACTAAAAGAAAAACCCACAACAACTTAGGATAGGGAATAAAAAGAATATGAACCAAAATAAACAGGGAAAACCCAAAACTCTGGCTTCTTTCAAACTTAAATAGGTTGAGCTCGAAATTGTGCCTCAGCTGACGTGAAGTGTAGCTCTCCCAACATCTCTCAAGCTCAACTGGAGCACTGGGCCAGCCACTCTTAAATATCACCTGGGCCAGCCACTCTTAAATATCACCTGGGCCAGCCACTCTTAAATATCACCTGGGCCAGCCACTCTTAAATATCACCTGGGCCAGCCACTCTTAAATATCACCTGGGCCAGCCACTCTTAAATATCACCTGGGCCAGCCACTCTTAAATATCACCTGGGCCAGCCACTCATAAATATCACCTGGGCCAGCCACTCTTAAATATCTCCTGGGCCAGCCACTCTTAAATATCACCTGGGCCAGCCACTCTTAAATATCACCTGGGCCAGCCACTCTTAAATATCACCTGGGCCAGCCACTCTTAAATATCACCTGGGCCAGCCACTCATAAATATCACCTGGGCCAGCCACTCTTAAATATCTCCTGGGCCAGCCACTCTTAAATATCACCTGGGCCAGCCACTCTTAAATATCACCTGGGCCAGCCACTCCTAAATATCACCTGGGCCAGCCACTCTTAAATATCACCTGGGCCAGCCACTCTTAAATATCACCTGGGCCAGCCACTCTTAAATATCACCTGGGCCAGCCACTCATAATTATCACCTGGGCTAGCCACTCTTAAATATCTCCTGGGCCAGCCACTCTTAAATATCACCTGGGCCAGCCACTCTTAAATATCACCTGGGCCAGCCACTCCTAAATATCACCTGGGCCAGCCACTCTTAAATATCACCTGGGCCAGCCACTCTTAAATATCACCTGGGCCAGCCACTCTTAAATATCACTTGGGCCAGCCACTCTTAAATATCACCTGGGCCAGCCACTCTTAAATATCACCTGGGCCAGCCACTCTTGAAACCTCCTAAGGATCTGACCCTTTTTTTCAATTTTCGCCTAAAATCACATACCCAAATCTAACTGCCTGTAGCTCAGGACCTGAAGGAAGGACATGCATATTCTTGATACCATTTGAAAGAAAACACTTTGAAGTTTGTGGAAATGTGAAATTATATAACACATTGGATCTGGTAAAAGATAATACAAACAAAAAAACATTTTTCTACCTTTGAAGAGAAAGGCCATACATTGAAATAGGATTCCAGGTGTAATTTAGATGTTGTCCACAAGACAGCAGCAGTGTGTGTGTGCAAAGTTTCAGACTAATCCAGTGAAGCATTACATCACTACACAAGTCTGCCAGGAGTTTGCCCAAATGTGCCGATTTCGTCAATTAATTAATTTTCAAGTACATGACTATAGAGAACATACACAAATGCTATGGTAAAAAAAAAGTTTATGTTTACACACTCCCAGGAATGTCATGCATGATGGATCACTAGCTTCCCTACAGAAAATACACTAACATTCACACATCTATATCACCTGGCCCAGCCACTCCTAAATATCACCATGGCCAGCCACTTTTAAATATCACCTGGGCCAGCACAGGTGAAACACCTCCCGACTAACGAGATGGACAAGCCAGCACAGGTGTAACACCTCCGACTAACGAGATGGACAAGCCAGCACAGGTGTAACACCTCCGACTAACGAGATGGATAATGCAGCACAAGTGTAACACCTCCCAACTAACGAGATGGACAAGCCAGCACAAGTGTAACACATCCTGACTAACGAGATGGACAAGCCAGCAAAGGTGTAACACCTCCCGACTAACGAGATGGACAAGCCAGCACAAGTGTAACACCTCCCGACTAACGAGATGGACAAACCAGCACAGGTGTAACACCTCCCGACTAACGAGATGGACAAGCCAGCACAGGTGTAACACCTCCGACTAACGAGATGGATAAGGCAGCACAGGTGTAACACCTCCCGACTAACGAGATGGACAAGCCAGCACAGGTGTAACACCTCCCGACTAACGAGATGGACAAGCCAGCACAGGTGTAACACCTCCCGACTAATGAGATGGATAAGCCAGCACAGGTGTAACACCTCCCGACTAATGAGATGGACAAGACCGCACAGGTGTAACACCTCCAACTAACGAGATGGATAAGCCAGCACAGGTGTAACACATCCCGACTAATGAGATGGACAAGACCGCACAGGTGTAACACCTCCAACTAACGAGATGGATAAGCCAGCACAGGTGTAACACCTCCCGACTAATGAGATGGACAAGACCGCACAGGTGTAACACCTCCAACTAACGAGATGGATAAGCCAGCACAGGTGTAACACCTCCAACTAACGAGATGGATAAGGCAGCACAGATGTAACACCTTCCGACTAAAGAGATGGATAAGCCAGCACAGGTGTAACATCTCCCGACTAATGAGATGGACAAGCCAGCACAGGTGTAACATCTCCTGACTAATGAGATGGACAAGAACGCACAGGTGTAACACCTCTAACTAACGAGATGGATAAGCCAGCACAGGTGTAACACCTCCCGACTAATGAGATGGACAAGACCGCACAGGTGTAACACCTCCAACTAACGAGATGGATAAGCCAGCACAGGTGTAACACCTCCAACTAACGAGATGGACAAGCCAGCAAAGGTGTAACACCTTCCGACTAAAGAGATGGATAAGCCAGCACAGGTGTAACACCTCCAACTAACGAGATGGATAAGGCAGCACAGATGTAACACCTTCCGACTAAAGAGATGGATAAGCCAGCACAGGTGTAACACCTCCAACTAACGAGATGGACAAGCCAGCACAGGTGTAACACCTTCCGACTAAAGAGATGGATAAGCCAGCACAGGTGTAACACCTCCAACTAACGAGATGGACAAGCCAGCACATGTGTAACATCTCCCGACTAATGAGATGGACAAGCCAGCACAGGTATAACACCTACTTACTAACAAGGTGACACCAATCGGTGCAAATTAAATCTCCCTGTGTATGGTGGAAAGAAGACTGAACCAGGTTTTCCTCTAGGATTCTGCCTGTGCTTAGCTCCATTCCATTTAAACCTGAACAACTCCCCAGTCCTTAATTATTACAAGCATACTCATAACATGATGCAGCCACCACTATGCTTGAAAATATGGAGAGTGGTACTCAGTAATGTGTTGTATTGGAATTGCCCGAAACATATCACACTGACTAGCTCAGTCACTTCGTTCACAGTCGCTGCTGTCCTTGTCTGTTCCTAAGGCTAGAACTGAGATGGGGAAACAATATTTTTCCCATAATGCCCCTTCATCCTGGAACATGCTTCAAAGGATATTAAAGTTAGGGGAGTTAGTGTCCTTGCCTGTTTTTAAGACTCTGATCGATAACACTGTTTGTGATAGCTGCAGTTGTTTCTAATATTCAATTGTATCCGTAACTTGTGACAGTTTGTATTTTGGGTGTAGTTTGTAAATGTTTTATGTACATGCTGCTATTTCCCTGTTTTGCCTTCTTGCCAGGTCACCCTCGCAAAAGAGGTTCTTAACCTCAATGGGTCTTACCTGGTTAAATAAAAATAAAAACCGTTGTATTCAGGACAAAAAGTTAATTGGTTTTCCACATTTTTACCAGTACTACTTCAGTTAGCCTTGTTGCAAACAGGATGCATGTTATGGAATATTTGTATTCTGTACAGGCTTCCTCCTTTTCACTCTGTCATTTAGGTTAGTATTGTGGAGTAACTACAATGTTGTTGATCCATCCTCAGTTTTCTCCTATCACAGCCATTACACTCTGTAACTGTTTTAAAGTCACCATTGGCCTCATGGTGAAATCCCTGTGTGGTTTCCTTCCTTTCTGACAACTGAGTTAGGAAGGACGCCTGTATCTATGTAGTAACTGGGTGTATTGACACACCATCCAAAGTTTAATTATTAACTTCACCATGTACCATGTAGGTCAAATGTAATATGTCAAATGTATGTAAATGTAACCAAAAAGCTGTAAAAACAACAACACAAATTATTTTTGTCATCCAAAGATGGGGGTTGATGGATGGGTTGATTTAAAAAATAATAATAATACAAAGTCTCCATGCTCAAAGGGATATTCAATGTCTGTTTATTTCATACCAATCTACCAATTGGTGCCATTCTTTGCGAGGTATTGGAAAACCTCCCTGGTCTTTGTGGTTAAATCTGTTTGAAATTGTGTTTTAATGGGTCCATGCAACTTATTATGTGACTGATTAAGCACATTTTTACTCATGAACTGATTTAGGCTTGCCATAACAAAGGGGTTGAATACTTATTTTTTATTGATTTGTAAAAATGTCGACAAACATAATTCCACTTTGATTTATGGGGTATTGTGTGTCGGCCAATGACAAAACAAATGTAAATGTAATCCTGTAACAACAGAATGTGGAAAAAGACTAGGGGTGTGAATACTTTCTGAAGGCGCTGTATATGTCACTGAGCACACTCTTTTATCGAAAGCGCCTTACAGTTTGTGACACGTGTTAATTGAACTCATTGCTTTAGCACCATGCTCTTACCAAGTGAGTCACACGGAACCTTAGTGAATTAACAGCAGCAGAGGTCAACCCTTCTATAAAGCATGCTTGATTACATATTTCCTGAATTAAGCATTTTGATACAATCACCTCAAAACCAAAGATGGACTAGGATGTATCCAGCATAATGGGCATAATGGGCAGCAACCATATGGGCACACAGTGTGGATGAGCCTGCCTGCTGAGATGAACACTGTCCTTGCCTATACATTCACCCAAGTCACGACTCGGTTCGGACGCTACAGACGTTTTAGTGAGAAGACTGATTTTTGGGATGTCTCCTGGTCTGATACACAGCGCTGTAGCTCTGCGGTTGAAAGTGGCGAAAAAATGACATCTTTACCTTAAACTGACGGATTATGTTAATTATATACTCTTAAGGATAGGAGATAAGCTCAAGGAACTTTAATTGAAAGCTCATGAAGTGGACCTGTTGTTTACCTCATGGAATATTCCAAGACATCTTTTAGTTCCCTCTATCCTTCCTCATGCCTACTCTGATCTGTGCAACGCCCCTACCCTATAGCCTGTAAAAACAAGATAACGTCCTAAAAAGTTATTTTTAATACAAGTATTTATTTGTCTTGATTGGCAGATATTTTTTAATCAAGAGAATCAAGGTCCAAAGGTAAACATCTGAAAATATTGTTCGGAAGGTTGTGCACCGCGCAATGGAAAGCATGGCGCGCATGGAGCTGTCCATGGTACTGAATGCCATAGCATCAACAAGTAGTGAGCTTTTCATTTTCTAGGCTACTCACGAGCGCTATGTTGAAACTATTGGAAAAACATGACATTGGCTGACACAATATGGTTATAACGTTTGAAACTGCAAATAGCTTTGTATGATAAATCGGATGTGTTACAAAAGTATCAGAAGGGATGACGAAATGGATCATTGCAAGGGGGTATCAACGCATCAGAGTCAGTGTGTGATCTTTGAGAGAGAGGAGACCAAAAATGTCAATCCTATGACGTTAGTTCTGGCGCACGAATGAATTCCGAACGAATGGACGTGCGAGCCAAATTCGTGATCAGAAGACGCGGAAAGAACAAGGCGAGAACGAGGTTGGGAGATCAGCGAAGCCCGAATTTTAAAACGCTGGGATTGTCAATATTTTATAGCCTATTCAATTGTTATCTAGAGTGTTTTTCTTTGTTTGTACTGGTCACACGTGACTTTCTGGCGGAAACTGTCTTCTAGAATTACAGTGCACGGAACTTGGTAAGTTATTTTGTTGATCTGGCACATTTCCGTGTGCTCAAATCATGAATATAGTTACATATTTCAATTCCATTCACTTAATGTATTCATCTTATCATTTTTAAATCATAAAGTGTTGCTTTATATCCTTTACAATAGGGAAGACAATAACGCATAAAACGGATCTACTCGTTTGGACTATTGTCTTTACGCAATGGTGAACATGGACAGGGTTATATTTGTCAGATATCTGGGAACTTTTAAAGTTTAGTGACCAATAAACGAACGGTTCTCTCTCTCTCTCTCGCTTTCTCCGACCGCTTAGGACATCATGATGCCGTTCCTAAGAACCCTGGTTGTGCTGGCTGTCCTCTGCGCGCCAACCTCCAGCCTCTGTCTCAGACTGTACCAGAGCGACTACAACCTCCTCTGTGACGATGACATACTAGCTGAGGTCCAGACGAACGACGTTCCCAGTGACACGTTCCCAGTGTCGGAAAGCTTGCGCTCCCTCTTCAAGTCCGGAGACACTCTCTCCTCCGCAGAGTCGCGGGAGAAAAGGACGTCGACTTACCCCGCCAACTACAGGTTTCTCAGTCAGACGCAGCTAAGGAGTAAGATGTTCCAGAACAGCATTAATAATGATCGGCTACGCAAGTTTACCCTGTCTCTAGATGTGCCCACCAACATCATGAACATTCTCTTTGACATCCAAAAGTCCAAGAACCTGCGCGCAAAAGCGGCCGACAACGCGCGTCTGATGGCGCAGATTGGACGAAGGAAGAGACAGTAGACTATCTCTCCGACGGTTGAAGCCGCTACCCTGATTATCCATTACATATTAGATTTTCACTCTGACAAATACGTTTTGCTGGAAGTTTTATTTTTCCTCAAATCAAACTTTCAGATGCAGTATTTGTGAGATGTTTTTTTTCTGTGGGTATGATCTAGCAAATTTAAATACGAAACATAGGGATTATTGAGATTTACTTTTCTGAAGTACAATTGGATTGTTTACTGTACAGGCCTATTCCATTTTAGAATCCCTGAAATTGAATGAAAATCAAAATACAATTCGAGATCATTTTGAACTAGTCTACACACTGAATGATTTATTTTCTGTTCAGAATATACATTTCAATTCATTAAAATGAAAGTACTTTCAAGATAAGGTTAGGCCCTTTAAAGATATACAACTTCTAGTCTTCCACTGGACCAGGAAATGTGGTGTAATGAGAGGGGTCTTTGAAATTAGATAAGGCAAATGAGGAAATATGTCAATTGCATATGCATAAAATCAGTGGGTAAAGTGTAATTAGCCTGTCAATGGAAATGGTTTGCATTTCTTCTCATTCGTGCCCGCGTTTTATAGGAAAAGCAAGGCATGCATATGCTTGAAATACAGGACAGTACGGTACAATACAAATTATGTGAACAAATTGCTTTCATTGAAATTCGCACGCATGTTGCGGCATATTTAGTGTAAAGAGAAGCGAGTTAGCCTATATACCTTTGTGAATAGACGCTAGAATGTGAAATGATTATGAGTTATTTCAAGGAAAATGCATGGTAGCCTCAATGTTTGATCATCAAATGTCTGTTATTTTTATACACAAAGGGATTATTTTTCCTCAAATAAAAGCAGATGAATTAAACGTTGTCTTCAATAACGGCCATTTTCACATTTAGAAGGTGTTGTAATTTAGGTGTTAGGCATAATCAAGTCAGTCAGTCAGTCAGCCAATGGAAAACAACAGCTTTGTCTATATGAACTAAATATATTATCGTCCCTATATATGCTATAGCTTTCAGGTGCGTTAAACACAGGTGTGTTAAAAAAACACACACACAAACACACACACACACACACACACACACACACACACACACACACACACACACACACACACACACACACACACACACACACACACACACACACAATTGGGAGTCATCAGTGACCATTACGTTTCCTCCTCTCTAAATATTTTAGAGGCATTTAAAGATGTTATTTATTATTACACTGTATTATATTAAAAATTGCATTTATTATGACAACAAGTGAGCCTATATGCAAACTTGAATGTGTGAACCAGCTTCAGGTTAGGATTTAGGCAGCTCCAGCTTCAGGTTAGTTTGGCAGCTCTGCAGAGTGGTCACTAGCTGGCACAGCCACACAGTCGAAAGATCTGATTTTATACCTAAACCCAGTGGCGACCCGTCATTCAGGGCTGGTGGGACAGAGCCCCACTTGTTTTGAGCCCCACATTTTTTGCCAAAAAATTGGCTTTGCCTGTATTGCATGTTATTTTGTGTCAGATATCAGTTTTCAAACAATGTAAAAAAAAAAAATATGTTTATCATTGAGTTAATAAAGCTGCATACAAACATGGTCTCTTTTTTGTTTTCTTGAGTAAGGCAGCTCCAAAATGCAGGTGTTTCAGGCGATCTCAGCTTTCTGTGGTTGTAGGGCAAGCCAGCAGAAAATACGGACTGTTGCGTCATGATTGGCTCAGTGTTCTGTCACTCATGGGGACATCCTGGTAACTTTGAGAAAACACACTTTATATCAGAGTTGTCTCAAAATGGCTATGCATATTCATGACATGAGGCTAGTAGCATAGCATCTCTCTCAATTGAATACAGCAGGGTGAAGTCAACAACCCTCGTCGAATATTCAAAATAAGATTACAATAATGACATGCATTAATCCACCAATCCAAACAAAGGATAGGCGGAAGCTAGACAGCCCGCTGTGCCTCTTTGTGGACAATGACTCCCATTGTTGGGGCAGAGAGACATGTATCTTGTCAGTATATCCATAATCTTTGCTACAATTAAATTACATTTCATTTGATTGCTGTTGCGATGGCACACTGGTATTTCACCCAATAGATATCCGTTTATTGTGGGTCTGTAATCTGAGGGAAATATGTGTCTCTAATATGGTCAGACATTTGGCAGGAGGTTAGGAAGTGGAGCTCAGTTTCCACCTCATTTTGTGGGCAGTGTGCCCATAGCCTATGGCGTCCTCTCGCAATAGCAAGGCTATGTTCACTGAGCCTGTACATAGTCTAAGCTTTCCTTAATTTTGGGTCAGTCACAGTGGTCAGGTATTGGTGTTTTACATTGTACACGGAGGATGCTTTTGTGAATTCTTGGTTGGTGAGCGGACCTCAGACCTCACAACCACAAAGGGCAATAACTGATTCAAGTATTTTTTGGGAGGGTGTAGAGGCCCTTCTTGCCTTGTCTCTCAGATTGTTCACAGCTTTGTGGAAGTTACCTTGTGGTGCTGATGTTTAGGATGAGTTATGTATAGTTTTTTGCGTGCTCTACGGCAATAGTGTCTAGATGGTATTTGTGGTCCTTGCAACTGGACCTTTTTTGGAACACCATTATTTTTGTCTTACTGAGATTTACTATCAGGGCCCAGATCTGACATAATCTGTGCAGAAGATCTAGGTGTTGCTGTAGGCCCTCCTTGGTTGGGAACAGAAGCATCAGATTGTCAGCAAACAGAAGACATTTGACTTCAGATTCTAGTAGGGTGAGTCTGGGTGCTGCAGACTGTTCTAGTGCCCTCGCCAATTCGTTGATGTATATGTTGAAAAGGGTGGGGCTTAAGGTGCATCCCTGTTTCACCCCACGACCCTGTGGAAAGACGTGTGTGTTGTTTGCCAATTTTAACTGCACACTTGTTGTTTGTGAACATGGATTTTATAATGTCGTGTGTTTTTCCCCCAACACCACTTTCGATCAATTTATATAGCAGACCCTGAGTCAAAAGCATGAGAAGACTTTGCCTTTGTTTCGGATTTGTTTGTTTGTAAATTAGGGTGTGCAGGGTGAATACATGGTCTGTCGTACGGTAATTTGGTGAAAGCCCATTTGACATTTTCTCACTACATTGTTATCACTGAAGAAATGTATGAGTTTGCTGTTAATGATAATGCAGAGGATTCTCCCAAGGTTGCTGTTGACGCATATCCCACGGTAGTTATTGGGGTCAACTTTGTCTCCACTTTTGTGGATTGGGGTGATCAGTCCTTGGTCTCAGGCTGTTGGTGGTAGGTGCAGACATTTCAGCTGCCCTGGCGCCAGATAGGCAAACTGTTGCCATTTCATGTGTCCGAAGGTACAAACTCCCACCACTTCCCCGTGGGCCTGGAGAAGAAATCAAGTGCACTATGCTACCGCTGGCCAATCAGATTGCTCAGATGACCGAGTCTGTAGTAAGGTAGCAGGCATAAAAGAAAGCTATGGCAAAATTGATACTGTGAGATTTCAAAACGTTTAAAACCATGACTAGAGAGAAACTGCCAACGAATACAGCAAAGAGCTGCTGTGTTTATGAGTGAGTTCATGTTTAAGTTCTTACTCAGCACTGTCAACACTTTGTATTCAACACTTTTATAACCCATAAAATGTGCATTCTTCCTATTTCTCAACGCTACAACAATCAGCACAGCAGTAATGAATGAGTAGGGATGTGTATTGATAGGCTGGCGTTGTTATTATTACCGGCTTGGGTCTTTTTTTATATTGAGGAATATTTCACTTTCTCTATTCATATGAGTAACAACATTAATTTGTGCATGAGACAGAAATAATGCAGTGCGACTCGAGTTTCGCCATCAGCTGGAAGACGGTGTCCCTTTTTGGTCAGTGTCAGTGGAAAAAAGGGAGAGCGGAGGGATGTTGAGAGACGGACCCTCAGTCTGCTGCTCTGTCCCTCAGATGCAGGCACCATCGGCTCAGTAAAATAAAAAGCAAATTATTTAAATGTATGCTCACTCAGCTGTGCCTCACAAGTAATACAACAATGGATCTATTACCGGTGTGATCATATAGCCTACCTCAAATTTTGAAATATAATTTTCCCGAAAAACAATGCATTGGCTGGTCAATTCAAGCAAAGCCAGTATGCGGTGATAATGTATTGGGCCTATAGCTTACTGCACAAACCTCATTGCTACAGTACTGTTTTTAATTGGTTAATGTTGCATAGGCTTACATTTTTTAAGTCATGTTCATAAACAAATCAGAGCGGTAGATCTCGGCATGCATTTTGACTCAGAAAGTTATCTTGAAAAGGTTGGTGACCACTGATCTACGCGCAGCTTCCCCTGCTACAAATCATTATATTTGACGTCATTTCCGTCGACATGGACACAGACAGGAAGGTTGCATTTGGCGACGTGGAAGTGACTAGTCGTCTGTTGTGAGGCTGTACACCAACCACACTGATCCACAAACATTCCGTAACAATGATAAAGAAATTTGACAAGAAGGACGAAGAGTCTGGTAAGATAAATTAAGTGTAAAGAAGTCAATATAGCTGCTTGGAAATAGGTAACGTTTTTTTGCCAACTAGTTACCACTGACGTTAGCTAGCTAGTAGCTAGCATTCCAGCTAGGTAACGTTAACTACACTAAGTTGGTATTCATTTAGTGGATTTTTTTTTGTCAAATAGACGTGTCGGTCTTTGTTGACCACACTAGCTACATGTCTCTATTTGTTGAGCAGATATGTCAATTGCTTGGTAGCTAGCTTAAAGCGTATTTATCTGTCAAATTAGCTTGCAAACTTGCTAAACTAACGTTAGTTGGTTAGAAGACTACGTTAACTGTGCCTAGTAAAAAATGCACTTATTCTTCTTTGGCTGTGCCGTGTAAAATATGATAAGAGATTAAATGTTTAGTTAGCTACATGTGTCTATCGATGTACCGTATACTGGTAGTTAGCTCGCTAATTTTGTTAATTTAAAAACTGCCAATGTCGTCTTGCTCGCTCAAGCTTGTTGACCATAATTAGACGAGGTTTAAGCTACCACCTAAGTTATCTATTTACGAAATCCACATTCAACACGATATAGTAATGACGCATAGTAAGCGAACTACCTAGTTAGTCTTTATAGTTCCAATATAATCACATTTTGTCTTAATGTGGCTGTTTTTTCTTCACTGCAACAATTAGGAAGTGGCTCTAACCCTTTCCAGCATCTTGAAAAGAGTGCAGTGTTGCAAGAGGCTCGCATCTTCAACGAGACTCCGATCAATCCCAGAAGATGTCTCCACATCCTCACCAAGATCATTTACCTACTCAACCAGGTGAGAAACAAACCCATAACATGCAAACCAATTATATGCACGTATACCCTTTGATATTAACAGAAGATGCTTTTATGTTCTGTCTAGGGGGAGCACTTTGGAACTATGGAGGCGACCGAGGCCTTCTTCGCAATGACCAGGCTCTTCCAGTCCAATGATGTGAGAATAAGTTATTGCTTTGGGTTTAGTTATATTATTGCTGATCATACAAGTAAACAACATTATTGACAGAACATACCGCAACATATACAGTACACGATGACATAAACTCACAAACTAACCACAAACAGTTCCAACTAGTGCCATTAAATTAGTATTCAATGAGTAGTGTTGTAATTGACCTATTGTAGAGATGTGGCGCATAGTGTTTTTGTATAGCATTATCTGCTTTTTGAAAATGTCTCTGTATTCCTCCAGCAAACCCTGAGAAGGATGTGCTACCTGACCATCAAGGAGATGGCCAACATCTCTGAGGATGTCATCATTGTCACCAGCAGCCTGACCAAGGACATGACTGGCAAGGAGGATGTGTACAGAGGACCTGCCATCAGAGCTCTCTGCAGGATCACGGATGTAAGTCTCTCTCGGTCTCTCTCCCTCTGTCTTTGTCTCTCCCTCTCTATTTCTCTCCCTGCTTTTTATTAGGCTGTGTTATCTTTTTGTTTCCATTCTGATAGCTGAACAGTATTTTATTTTTTACATCCAGCTTGCATTGTGTTATTGGACTAAACCTATGCTTTTTGGTCAATAAACTCAAGCCCTACTTTGTCACTGTCCTACAGACCACCATGCTGCAGGCCATTGAGAGATACATGAAACAGGCCATCGTTGACAAAGTGCCCAGTGTGTCCAGCTCTGCCCTGGTCTCATCTCTGGTAAGAAATTAGCCACACGGTGCCTGGATGTCTCAAGGTGACTGTGCCATTTGTAAGTACTCCCATTGCTTTGTGGGTAATGTATTTTGTGGTTTCTGTGTGTCTGTAGCACATGGTTAAGATGAGCTACGACGTGGTGAAGCGCTGGGTGAACGAGGCACAGGAGGCAGCTTCCAGTGACAACATCATGGTGCAGGTGGGTTACACACATTCTGTTGATAACATGTTCATTAGGCACCAAGCTGAAGAAATAACCTATGTTTTACTGTTATCTTCACTCATTTAATATGAAATACACTGAAAAGGGTTTTGGTATGTTGTTCCCTAATGAACACAACCCGGGTAAGTTGAAAGAGAATCACTTCCACTGTGACCTCTCTGTGATTTCCCCCCAGTACCACGCCCTGGGCCTGCTGTACCACCTGAGGAAGAATGACCGACTGGCCGTATCCAAGATGCTCAACAAGTTCACCAAGTCTGGCCTCAAGTCCCCCTTTGCCTACTGCATGCTCATCCGCATCGCCAGCAAGCTGTTGGAGGAGACCGAGGCAGGGTAGGTAGAACCATGGAAGATAGAGGTCGACCGATTATGATTTTTCAACATCGATACCGATTTATTGGAGGACCAAAAAAAGCCTATACCGATTAATCGGACAGAAAAAATAAATATATTTATTTTATTTGTAATAATGACAATTACAACAATACTGAATGAACACTTTTAACTTAATATAATGCATCAATAAAATCAATTTAGCCTCAAATAAATAATGAAACATGGTCAATTTGGTTTAAATAATGCAAGAAAGTAAAAGTGCAATATGTGCCATGTAAAAAAGCTAACATTTCAGTTCCTTGCTCAGAATATGAGAACATATGAAAGCTGGTGGTTCCTTTTAACATGGGTCTTCAATATTCCCAGGTAAGAAGTTTTAGGTTGTAGTTATTATAGGAAATATAGGACTATTTCTCTCTATACGATTTGTATATATACCTTTGACTATTGGATGTTCTTATAGGCACTTTAGTACTGCCAGTGTAACGGTATAGCTTCCGTCCTTCTCCTCGCTCCTACCTGGGCTCAAACCAGGAACACATCGACAACAGCCACCCTCAAAGCAGCGTTACCCATGCAGAGCAAGGGGAACAACTACTCCAAGTCTCAGAGCGAGTGATGTTTGAAACGCTATTAGTGCGCACCCCGTTAACTAGCTCGCCATTTCACATTGGTTACACCAGCCTAACCTCGGTAGTTGATAAGCTTGAAGTCATAAACAACTCAATGCTTGAAGCACAGCGAAGAGCTGCTGGCAAAATGCACGAAAGTGCTGTTTAAATGAATGCTTACAAGCCTGCTGGTGCCTACCATCACTCAGACTGCTCTATCAAATCATAGACTTAATTATAATAGACAGAAATACGAGCCTTAGGTCATTAATATGGTCGAATCCGGAAACTATAATTTCGAAAACAAAACGTTTATTCTTTCAGTGAAATACGGAACTGTTCCGTATTTTATCTAACGGATGGCCTCCCTAAGTCTAAATATTGCTGTTACATTGTACGACCTTCAATGTTATGTCATAATTATGTACAATTCTGGCTAATTAGTTTGCAATGAGCCAGGGGCCCAAACTGTTGCATATACCCTGACTGCTTGCACAGAATGCAAGAGAAATGACACAATTTCCCTAGTTATAAGAAATTCATGTTAGCAGGCAACATTAACTAAATGTGCAGGTTTAAAAATCTATAGTTGTGTGTTTATTTTGAAGAAAGGTGGTGCAACGACAGTGCTTTTTTCACAAATGCGCTTGTCACCCGTTTGTTGAAGTAGGCTGTGATTCAATGAGAAATTAACAGGCACTGCATCGATTATATGCAACGCAGGACATGCTAGATAAACTAGTAATATTATCAACCATGTGTAGTTAACTAGTGATTATGTTAAGATTTCTTGTTTTTTTATAAGACAAGTTTAATGCTAGCTAGGAACTTACCTTGGCTTCTTGCGGGCCTCGTGTAGTGCAGTGGAGTGCAACTAGTAACCGGAAGGTTGCAAAAACGAATCCCGAGCTGACATGGTACAAATCTGTCGTTCTGCCCCTGAACAAGGCAGTTAACCCACTGTTCCTAGGCCGTCATTGAAAATAAGAATGTGTTCTTAACTGACTTGCCAAGTTAAATAAAGGTGTAAAAAATAATAATCACGCAGACGTAGGCAGGGTAGATGGCACCGTGGAAGCACTGTCACGCAGACGTAGGCAGGGTAGATGGCACCGTGGAAGCACTGTCACGCAGACGTAGGCAGGGTAGATGGCACCGTGGAAGCACTGTCACGCAGACGTAGGCAGGGTAGATGGCACCGTGGAAGCACTGTCAGGCAGGGTAGATGGCACCGTGGAAGCACTGTCACGCAGACGTAGGCAGGGTAGATGGCACCGTGGAAGCACTGTCACGCAGACGTAGGCAGGATAGATGGCACCGTGGAAGCACTGTCACGCAGACGTAGGCAGGATAGATGGCACCGTGGAAGCACTGTCACGCAGACGTAGGCAGGATAGATGGCACCGTGGAAGCACTGTCACGCAGACGTAGGCAGGGTAGATGGCACCGCGGAAGCACTGTCACGCAGACGTAGGCAGGGTAGATGGCACCGCGGAAGCACTGTCACGCAGACGTAGGCAGGGTAGATGGCACCGCGGAAGCACTGTCACGCAGACGTAGGCAGGGTAGGTGGCACCGCGGAAGCACTGTCACGCAGACGTAGGCAGGGTAGGTGGCACCGCGGAAGCACTGTCACGCAGACGTAGGCAGGGTAGGTGGCACCGCGGAAGCACTGTCACGCAGACGTAGGCAGGGGGTGGCAGGTGGCACCGCAGGGTAGGTGGCACTGTCACGCAGACGTAGGCAGGGTAGGTGGCACCGTGGAAGCACTGTCACGCAGACGTAGGCAGGGTAGGTGGCACCGTGGAAGCACTGTCACGCAGACGTAGGCAGGGTAGGTGGCACCGTGGAAGCACTGTCACGCAGACGTAGGCAGGGTAGGTGGCACCGTGGAAGCACTGTCACGCAGACGTAGGCAGGGTAGGTGGCACCGTGGAAGCACTGTCACGCAGACGTAGGCAGGGTAGGTGGCACCGTGGAAGCACTGTCACGCAGACGTAGGCAGGGTAGGTGGCACCGTGGAAGCACTGTCACGCAGACGTAGGCAGGGTAGGTGGCACCGTGGAAGCACTGTCACGCAGACGTAGGCAGGGTAGGTGGCACCGTGGAAGCACTGTCACGCAGACGTAGGCAGGGTAGGTGGCACCGTGGAAGCACTGTCACGCAGACGTAGGCAGGGTAGGTGGCACCGTGGAAGCACTGTCACGCAGACGTAGGCAGGGTAGGTGGCACCGTGGAAGCACTGTCACGCAGACGTAGGCAGGGTAGGTGGCACCGTGGAAGCACTGTCACGCAGACGTAGGCAGGGTAGGTGGCACCGTGGAAGCACTGTCACGCAGACGTAGGCAGGGTAGATGGCACCGTGGAAGCACTGTCACGCAGACGTAGGCAGGGTAGATGGCACCGTGGAAGCACTGTCACGCAGACGTAGGCAGGGTAGATAAGCACTGTCACGCAGACGTAGGCAGGGTAGATAAACACTGTCATGGACTGTTTACTTGAATGGGTTTTCTAGTCTGTCTACAGTGGGTTGGTGTCTAGTATTCCCTTTCATTGATATGTATAGTTTTTATTCATCACCAGGGGGAAGTGATCTGTATAGTGAAATCATGCATTTTTAAAATTTATTTTATTTAACTAGGAAAGTCAGTTAAGAACAAATTCTTATTTTCAATGACTGCCTACCAAAAGGCAAAAGGCCTCCTGCAGGGACGGGGGCCTGGGATTAAAACAAATAAAATAAATACAATATAAATATAGGACAAAACACTCATCACACATCACGACAAGAGACAACACTACATAAAGAGAGACCTAAGACAACTTAGAGAGGCAACAACACAGCATGGTACAGATGCAACACAACATAACAACATGGTAGCAACACAACATGGTAGCAGCACAAAACATGGTGCAAACATTATTGGGCTCAGACAACAGCCCAAAGGGCAAGAAGGTAGAGACAACAATACATCACACAAAGCAGCCACAACTGTCAGTCATCACATGGCAGCGGAGGACACAGAATGCACACTGTCAAATGTAACTTTATAAACATATTGGTATATTTTTGTCTTGTGTGTGTGGCATTGTATTACAAATGGTTGGCTATTTTCTGTTTGCAGACATGACAGTCCCCTGTTTGACTTCATTGAGAGCTGTCTGAGGAACAAGCATGAGATGGTGGTGTACGAGGCAGCCTCGGCCATAGTCCACATGCCCAACTGTACTGCCAGAGAGCTGGCCCCCGCTGTCTCTGGTGAGTCTCTGTAATTACAGCCAGTTTGGTAAATACACCTTACTTTCTGGTGTCCACATGTAGGTACCTACCTGTAGAAATAGAAATTAGAGGTTGTAGTATCCTATCAACCTAGTACCTCTGGTTTTACCACTTGACTGTCAATGTGTTTCTCTCTAGTCCTGCAGCTGTTCTGCAGCTCTCCCAAAGCAGCCCTGAGATATGCAGCTGTCAGGACCCTCAACAAGGTGGGTCTCCACTTCTCCATGCTCTTCATTACTCTGAGTTACCTGTGTTTTACATAGAGTATACTGTATTTACATCCGCATTCCCCCGTTTGTCCACCAGGTGGCGATGAAGCACCCGTCGGCGGTGACTGCGTGCAACCTGGACCTGGAGAACCTGATCACGGACTCGAACCGCAGCATCGCCACGCTGGCCATCACCACGCTGCTGAAGACAGGCAGCGAGAGCAGTGTGGACCGCCTCATGAAACAGATCTCCTCCTTCGTCTCTGAGATCTCTGACGAGTTCAAGGTGAGGAGGAGGATGTGTTTTAATGTGTACTTTCTCCTCAATGATATGCTCTTGTTTTTCCCCTCTACAATACTCTAGTTGAATCATTTAGGAATTGAAATAGTTGGATAATCAATTAGAATACACTCAATATGTAACCTCCCCCAAAAAAGTATATAGTTATACTATAGCCTATAGCATCATTCTGCATTTCTTAAAAAAACCACAACTACTTTAATCTATTTCCAAATGGGGGTATTATTTCACCAAAGTGAAGTTCTATCCTCTGACTGCTGAGTGTGTTTCAGGTGGTGGTTGTGCAGGCCATCAGTGCCCTGTGTCAGAAGTATCCCAGAAAGCACAGCGTCATGATGAACTTCCTGTCCAACATGCTCCGAGACGACGTGAGTGGAACACCCTGACTGAGCAGCCTAATGTCTTTTTTCACTGATGTGTAGGACAAGAGAACCTATTGAAGCACATTTATGTCCTTCTCACTGACATGAAACCATCTGGACTACAGACAAACAGCTTTTTTGCCAACTCTGGCACATTTACATTGATATGACCACTCAGTTTTCTGATTTAATGTACAACTGTCCCTGAAACACATCTTTAAATGATGCCTCTCCTCTCAGGGTGGCTTTGAGTACAAGCGGGCCATCGTGGACTGCATCATCAGCATCATCGAGGAGAACCCAGAGAGCAAGGAGACGGGGCTGGCCCACCTCTGTGAGTTCATTGAGGACTGTGAGCACACGGTGCTGGCCACCAAGATCCTTCACCTGCTGGGCAAGGAGGGTCCGCGCACGCCCTCGCCATCCAAGTACATCCGCTTCATCTTCAACCGCGTGGTGCTGGAGAGCGAGGCCGTCAGAGCCGGTGAGAAACGGGGGTGTGTGTGTGTGTGAACCCCTGCTGGCCCGGAGTTGTCAATAGCATGTGTGTTTGCGAGACAGAGTTGTGTGTGTCTGGGTGCAACATAATGGTAGTTCTGATAAGTCTGTTGGGATTGGCTCCATTAACTGGTGACATCACCAACCATGAAAGGCTCAATTCACTAATATGAAGACAAATGGTATTTGCATCTGGCTTTTCAACAAAAACTCACTGTTACTCATGAAGGTTTAAACTAATGTGAGTTACTACGTTGTTGTTTGTACACATTGTGTAATAACTAAGCTCCTTTCTCGTCCCTGTAGCTGCGGTCAGTGCTCTGGCTAAGTTTGGAGCCCAGAATGATGACCTTCTCCCCAGTGTGTTAGTCCTGATGCAGAGGTAGAGACAGCCTTTCACTGGCTCCCTGTCATAACGATCCATTCCCTGTGTGGTTACCACTCTGAAGTGTGTTGACGTATGGTGTGTTTCTAGGTGTATGATGGACAGTGATGACGAGGTGAGGGACAGAGCCACCTTCTACATGAATGTGCTGCAGCAGAAGCAGAAGGCTCTCAACGCTGCCTACATATTCAACGGTGAGAACACACTGCGCTCCTAGTCTGAACTTCAGAGCACTAGTGTGTGTGGACATATCTGGTCCAATTCAGGAAGTAAGGTTGTGTTCTTTGACTGGTCACTCAAACTCTCTCAGTGAATTGACACGTGCAGAGAATTAGTTTTTCTCCATCGAACCTCAAAATGAATAAATGTATTTCCTTTATTGACCCGTCTGTGTCTCCTCCCATCAGGTCTGTCGGTGTCTGTCCCGGGTCTGGAGAAGTCCCTCCACCAGTACACCCTGGAGCCCACAGAGAAGCCCTTCGATATGAAGTCGGTTCCCCTGGCCAACACACCCATCACAGAGCAGAAGACCGAATTCGCTCCTGTGGCCACTAGCAAGCTTCCAGAGAAACCAGGCCCGACACGCCAAGACATCTACCAGGGTACAGTCACCTTACTTGAAACTATCATGGCAAGACATGGCGTTATCACAAGGAAACAAAACATTTGGTCTGAATTTATGGAGTAAAAGGACCAGCACACAGTATTTTACATGGAAACACGTTCTTAATGAACCATAGAATTCAGTCTTCTAAGCGTTATTAGCCAAAACCAAGTATCATAGCAGCAGTAGTTAAGATACTAGTATTGTGGCATCAACAACTTCAGAGCAGCAAGGGTGGATTTGTAGCTGGGCCTCTCCTCTAATCTCCTCTGTCAACAGAACAACTGGCAGCCATTCCAGAATTCCAGGGCCTGGGTTCTCTCTTCAAGACGTCGGAGGCGGTGCAGCTGACCGAGGCGGAGACTGAGTATGTGGTGCGCTGCGTCAAGCACACCTTCGCCAGACACATGGTGTTTCAGTTCGACTGCACCAACACGCTCAATGACCAGCTCCTGCAGAAGGTAGGGCTACACTGGTGATTGGTGCGCTTTAGGAAGTTCACGTCTCCTAGAATGCACAGCGATTGTCAATGTGTGAAGGTCTAGTTGGGTGCAAAATGGCTGCAGTGGCATCACCCCAAATCCCTCCTTATACTGTAGATATCTTTGAGCAGTTTGAAAAGCATAATCGTATTCAATTATTTTTCTAAAGCTTTATTGTCCATTCAATTGACAGACAGAAGTGTCTTTGGTGCCTCACATTTAAAATCTACAACACTGACATTAAGACACAGGACTAAATGTATAGAAATGTATTAAATGGAAGTCCACTGGGTTGTTGTCCTTCAGGTTATGGTTCAGATGGAGCCGTCAGAGGCCTACGAGGTTCTCCACTACGTCCCTGCTGCTAACCTGCCCTACAGCCAGCCTGGCTCCTGCTACAGCCTGGTCAGACTGCCTGAAGATGACCCCACCGCAGGTTACTTTTATTAAACCTCTGTGTGACTGTGTGTGAGAGAGAGAAATGAGCCATTTTCATGAGGGCAACTCTCTGAAGTGCTTAGTGTGACGTCAGTGTTGTAACTCTGTTAAAACCCTTCTCAGAACTAAAGAATCTGAATGGGGATCATGTAGCACCTAACGTGGTTTTCCATTGAGAGAGAAAAGCACTTATCTGCTGGCCTTCTTCAAACACTAAGGACGTATTTACATCACGTAGCGTAGTCATATCGCTGTGCAATATCTGCACTGTCTATGTCATATTAAATGTGTTCTCTGCCCTCCAGTGTCCTGTACGTTCAGCTGTACTCTGAAGTACCTGGTGAAAGACTGCGACCCCAACACAGGAGAGCCTGATGACGACGGTTACGATGACGAATATGTGGTATGAGCTCAATATAAAACCTATTTTTAAAATCTTAACTCATTTACCCCAAAATAATTATATCTTGTTTACCATCATTTGCCTAAATTCTCTCTTCTCCCCTTTTTCTACCTTCTCTCCTCTACTCCCCCCGTGTGTATGTCAGCTGGAAGACTTGGAGGTGACCGTAGCAGACCACATCCAGAAGGTGTTGAAGCCTAACTTTGCCGCAGCCTGGGACGAGGTGGGAGACGACTTTGAGAAGGAGGAGACGTTCGCCCTGGCCTCTGTCAGAACGTTAGACGGTAATTATTTCAATGGGGATCTTTGGATTTATCACCCCAACATTGAAACACAGTGTACATTCTGTGAGCTGTTCCCCGTTGTTTCTGTAGAGGCTGTTGGTAACATCATCAGTTTCCTGGGCATGCAGCCCTGCGAGCGTTCAGACAAGGTCCCAGAAAACAAGAACTCACACATCCTCTTCCTTGCCGGTGGGTGTTTCATTTATTTATTCTATCTTGATTTGAATTCATTATTGTTTTGCTTAGTGAATTGTAGGCTCATTCTGTACCCTTTATCACCGGAAATATGTTAAGTTCAGTTTCTAACCTTGACACGGCATCTTGTTCAACTTCCTGTCACTAGTGTGATGGAAGCAAGCCCCCCATGGTATGAATGACAGTTTCTGTGTCCCTCCCCTTCCTCCAGGTGTATTCCGGGGGGGTCATGACGTGTTGGTTCGCTCGCGCCTGGCCCTGGCCGACGGTGTCACTATGCAGGTGACGGTCCGCAGCTCGGATGAGACTGTTGTTGACATTATCCTAGCCTCCGTGGGCTAGAGGGTGCCAGAGGGGCCTGTTCACCAACAGGCCGTATGAATACAATGGCATATTCTGATTGTTTTGTCCATTTTTTTCCCCCTTTCACAATATTCTCTTTGCTATGTCCTCCACTGCTTTGTCGTTGGAATGTGTCTTGTGTTTTTGGGTAGTCTGAGATGGATACATTATGGTGAGTGTGTGTGTGTGTACTACTGGCACCCTTCAACTCATCTCTGTAGACTGGCCCCAGATCTGTTTGTGCTGTATAACCAACTCCAATGGTCATTCGTAGGTGTTTGTAAGGCAGCACAAACAGATCTGGGACCAGGCTAGTGTCATTAATGGCCCACGTTTTATCAAATCTATTAAATGTTGACCATGGAAATACTGAATTATTGTTATAAGCTTTATGGAAAACTCCTTTTTATTTCTAGAAATATCAAAATGATTTTCTTTAATTCGTAACAGGTTGCAACCCATCAATTTGTCCCCATAGATGAGATTACCTTAGGAAATCTTACTGGAAGCATGAAAGATCACCCATGTCCCTACAGCAGTAGTTGATCCATTCCGTACTGTCATTTTATTTATACCGAGTAGCAGGAGACAGTATCTGTCCAACTTGGCTTGGCTCTTTGATGACATACCAGGAATGGATTCAAGATTACTGTGTGTCATATCAGCTATGATTCAATGTGCACAGTTCTCACCCAGGTTGGAGGTTTTTCAATTATTCCGACCCAGTCAGAGCTGAATCTTCAACTTTTTCCACAATGGGAGATGTGAAAATGTGTGTTCATTAGGCACCAAATGGAAGAAAACACTACAACAGGGCTGAACTCCAATAAGAAATGCGTGTTTCTGTTTTCCTATTGCAAAAATGTTTTAACCTTCCCGTTGTGAGCCCGAATGAACATGACCCAGGTTATGCTCGCAGATGTTAAGTTGAGAATGTCTAATGCTGATGAGTTGGCTCAGAAGGCGTTGATGAAGCTGAAGTAGGCGTTGAGGAAGCCAGTTGGGTCCTCCAGCTGGGGATAATGGCTGATGTGTTCATCTAGAACTGACACAGTAGACCTCTGCACCAGTTTCCTGAAGGAAAATGACAACATTGGGTTGGGAGGGACAAAAGGAATACTTGCTTTCTGTGATACCCAAATGAATGATGGGGGATATATACAGAAACCCAAATACTTTGTCTACTACTGTATATACAGAATTGAAGCATTTGTCTCAGGGCTCTAATCAATCAGTTCCGGTTTAGCCGACATCCGCATAGTGGTGGAATGCATTAGCGCTGTCAAACACAAGCGTCTCCTAGCATTATACCTAAAGCGCACATTGCCATTGGCTGCACGGAGTCACATTTAGCGAAATTACATGCAGCCTTGTTTACAATTCCGAACACGAATGTGAGATCTAGCTACAGCGCCATTAGGCTGATAGAAATCATTTTCTGTAATGATTTTCAATTTGAGCGACATTTCTATATAGCTTTACACTTTCACGTTCTGGTCAGTGGCCTTCAATCGGGTCAGACCGGGGTTCACATCTTCCCTTTAGTTCTGTATACTTGTGGTGCCTTACATCAGTCTACAAATCCCACACAACTCAAGGCCAATGGTGGTGCATTGTCTTGATTCACAAGTAAGGTTCAAGACTCTTTTCCCTCTCTGATGTGTTGGATTGAATGTTGAGGAACTTTGAAGTAAAAATATAAATATATATAACAATCTAAATCCTGCAGTGGCTGAGTGGAATTGTCACTGGCTTGCAGAGCAAGATAATGGTTCGAAACCCAAGTGGTTCTGTAGCTAAGGTTATAGCCTCAATATATCCTGTGGCACAGAGGCTGTCAGAAGGCTACAGACCGGAACAAAGAACATGTTTTCTGCTTTTTCGGACTACAACCTTATGTTGAAGGAGACAAAGACGTCATGAAAGATGGTGGCATAAGAGAAATGTGTCCATGGGAAAGACTTGGCAGGGAGCGTAAGATATCCTGGGGTGGTAATTAACAGTGTGAAGCGGTGGTTGGACAAATGGTGAGAGAGTCAAAAGAAGGATGGGTCCTAAAGACATGATCAAACCGGACCAGCTGAAACTCCAGCAACTGACAAGTTCAAGTATGGTGGTGGAGGAAGGTAGCAACCGAGAGGGTAGAAGCAAAGACTAAACAATATATTTTTTCAAGATTTAACCATGGTGTTTCTGGTGAATTATTGCATAACCATCAATTTATATCTCTGAATACAGGGACAATGTCCTCTTCGCTCCCCATCTCAGAGATGAAGGGTGGTCCTCTTCAATCCAGAGCCAGGATGGATTCCAACCAGCAACCTCATTGGTGTGAGGCAGGGAGCATCCACCAGCACCACAGACCCCTTCACACTAACTAGGAAACACTTGTTTAAAAGGTAGACATCTGAAGAGAGGAGGTTCATGTTAAAAATGACATTGGATGGGATTTGAACCCATGACCTTGGCGATGCCAGGCAGTGACAATTACTGTTAGTACGATAAACTGCTCTGACAAAGAGTGCATTTAACATTCTACACAACCTATGGATGGAGCGTTGAGGCCAAAAATACTTCTACAATATACTTTGTCTGTAGGGCTTAAATACCCTTCCTGGTATTTGTGCAGACATTAGAAGGAATGCACAGGCTTGTGCTCCAACAACAAGAGAAGAGGTACTACCTTATGTACCTTACTACCAAATAAAGGCTCGACACGCCATAGAAAGTGTATTAAAGTCATATCACGTTTTAGACGTCAACGAAACATTGGATCCTATTTCAGTTGAATGCATTCAGTAGTACAACTGACTAGGTATCCCCTTTTCCCTGATTTCAGACAGGAACAAACAGGAGTACATTGTGCCTCAGACACTCACTGTAAACACCCCCATCATGTGGTTGTACATGATACTACAGCTCTTCATATGGAAAGACCGCATTTACCATGCAAGCTCAACCCTAGCAAAACTCATTGAATATTTCTACACTCACAAATGTAACTACCCAATGCAAGTGAATGGCAATGATCCAGTGCATGTGAATGAAACTCACTAACATCTTAAATAACTCAATGCATGTCAATTGGATAAGAGTATGGAAGAGGTGCACTTACTGGTAAAGGAAGATGAATTGGGGGTGAGGGTTGACTGGATCCAGGGGTCCATAGATCATATGAACTGAAAGACAAGGAGGTAGAGAGATCACGTGGAGGAGTGGGATTCCATGAACTTGTTCTAAAAAAAATTTTTTTTTAGCCTTGCAATGACAGTTTTGTCATTTAACATCTAATTAAATCCACATGCCTTCTCTCAACAATCAAATGTTACAATGCATCTAGTGATGACAGCGAAACGCTTCCCGGTGAGATGTTGAACAGGATTCTATGGGGATGGGGACCATGTGTAGTAGGGAGGGAGGTGTGGATCACACTGTTCACGCCACTACCAGCTAACCTTAATGGGGCACAGATGGGCTAATAAACTCCTGGGAGGTATTAGCTAAGTAGCTTAGCCTCACTGACTGACTCGCTGGTCACCTCAGTCGAAACCAGAGGGGAGTTTTACAGCTTACAGTCACTGTACAACGGCATTCAGAAGTGTACTAACTGACATGCCACTGTAACTTGTTTTTGTGCAGTTTCATAGTAGGCACAAACCTACCTATTGCAGGAAATCAACATCAACAGATAGAACAGCAGTGATGGAGTTGAATGAATGACAGACAGTACATCATTATCTTAAACATCAACAGAACAGCAGTGGTGGAGTTGAATGAATGACAGACAGTACATCATTATCTTAAACATCAACAGACAGAACAGCAGTGGTGGAGTTGAATGAATGACAGATATTATCTTAAACATCAACAGACAGAACAGCAGTGGTGGAGTTGAATGAATGACAGACAGTACATCATTATCTTAAACATCAACAGAACAGCGGTGGTGGAGTTAAATGAATGACAGACAGGACATCATTATCTTAAACATCAACAGAACAGCAGTGGTGGAGTTGAATGAATGACAGACAGGACATCATTATCTTAAACATCAACAGAACAGCAGTGGTGGAGTTGAATGAATGACAGACAGGACATCATTATCTTAAACATCAACAGAACAGCAGTGGTGGAGTTGAATGAATGACAGACAGTACATCATTATCTTAAACATCAACAGAACAGCGGTGGTGGAGTTGAATGAATGACAGACAGGACATCATTATCTTAAACATCAACAGAACAGCAGTGGTGGAGTTGAATGAATGACAGACAGTACATCATTATCTTAAACATCAACAGACAGAACAGCAGTGGTGGAGTTGAATGACAGACAGTACATAATTATCTTAAACATCAAAAGAACAGCAGTGGTGGAGTTGAATGAATGACAGACAGTACATCATTATATTAAACATCAACAGAACAGCAGTGGTGGAGTTGAATGAATGACAGACAGTACATCATTATCTTAAACATCAACAGAACAGCGGTGGTGGAGTTAAATGAATGACAGATATTATCTTAAACATCAACAGAACAGCAGTGGTGGAGTTGAATGAATGACAGACAGTACATCATTATCTTAAACATCAACAGAACAGCGGTGGTGGAGTTAAATGAATGACAGACATTATCTTAAACATCAACAGAACAGCAGTGGTGGAGTTGAATGAATGACAGACAGTACATCATTATCTTAAACATCAACAGAACAGCAGTGGTGGAGTTGAATGAATGACAGACAGTACATCATTATCTTAAACATCAACAGAACAGCAGTGGTGGAGTTGAATGAATGACAGACAGTACATCATTATCTTAAACATCAACAGAACAGCAGTGGTGGAGTTGAATGAATGACAGACATCATTATCTTAAACATCAACAGAACAGCGGTGGTGGAGTTGAATGAATGACAGACAGTACATCATTATCTTAAACATCAACAGAACAGCGGTGGTGGAGTTGAATGAATGACAGACAGTACATCATTATCTTAAACATCAACAGAACAGCAGTGGTGGAGTTGAATGAATGACAGACAGTACATCATTATCTTAAACATCAACAGAACAGCAGTGGTGGAGTTGAATGAATGACAGACAGTACATCATTATCTTAAACATCAACAGAACAGCGGTGGTGGAGTTGAATGAATGACAGACAGTACATCATTATCTTAAACATCAACAGACAGAACAGCAGTGGTGGAGTTGAATGACAGACAGTACATCATTATCTTAAACATCAACAGAACAGCAGTGGTGGAGTTGAATGAATGACAGACAGGACATCATTATCTTAAAACTTGCTGCCATTGCCCTTCTATCATTACAGTACCTTCAGAAAGGATTCACAGTCCTTGACTATTTACACATGTTTCTTGTGTTTCATAATGTGATTAAAATAGGTTGGTCATTTTTTTTGTCAACAAACTATCCAAAATACTGTGGTGGGGTGGTAATGGAAAATAAACCGTAATATATTTGGATAAGAAAGGTATTCAACCCCCTGAGTCAATATATGCTAGGATCCCCTTTGGCAGTGATTACAGCTGTGAGTCTTTCTGGGTCTGTCTAAAAGCTTTGCAAACCTGGATTATACAATATTTGCCCATTATTCTTTTAAAAATTCTTCAAGCTCAGTCAAGTTCGATGTTGATCATTGCTAGACAGCCATTTTCAAGTCTTGCCATAGATTTTCAAGTCGATTTAAGTCAAAACTATAACTAGGCCACTCAGGAACATTCAATGTCATCTTGGTAAGTAACTCCAGTATATATTTGGCCTTGTGTTTTAGTTTATTGTCCTGCTGAAAGGTGGATTTGTCTCCCAGTGTCTGTTAGAAAGCAGACAGTCAGGTTTTCCTCTAGGATTTTGCCTGTGCATAGCTCTATTACATTTTTTTTTTTAATATCCTAAAAAACTCCCTTGTCCTTGCCGATGACAAGCATATGCAGACACCACCATGCTTGACAATATGAAGAGTGGTACTCGGTGATGTGTTGGCTTTAGCCCAAAAGTAATGCTTTGTATTCTGGACAAAAAGTGCATTTCTTTGCCACACCTTTTGCAGTATTACTTTAGTGTCTTATTGCAAACAGGATGCATTTTTAAATATTTTTATTCTTAACAGGCTTCCTTGTTTTCATGCTGTAATTTAGGTTAGCATTGTGGAGTAACTACAGTGTTTTTGAGCCATACTCAGTTTTCACCTATCACAGCCATTAAACTCTAACTAGTTTAAAATCCCCATTGGCCTCATGTTGAAATCCCTGAGCGGTTTCCTTCCTGTTCATCAACCGAATTACGAAGGACATCTGTACCTTTAGTAGTGACTGGGTGTCCTGATACACCATCCAAAGTGTGATTAATAACTTCACCATGCTCAAAAGGGGTAATCAAAGTCTGCTTTAAAAAATAAAAATCTTCATCTACCAATAGGCTTTCCAATGCCTCCCTGGTCTTTGTCGTTGAATTTGTGCTTGAAATTCACTGTTTGACTGAGGAACCTTATAGATAATTGTGTGTGTGGTGTACAGAGACGGGGTAGTCACTCAAAAATCATGTTACCACCATTATTGCACACAGAGTTAGTCCATGCAACTTATTATCTGACTTGTTAAGCACATTGTTATTCTTTATGTTTATTTAGGCTTGTCATAACAAAGGGATTGGGGTATTGCGTGTAGATCAGTGACACAAAATCTACATTTAATCCATTTTAAATTCAGGCTGTAACAACAAAATGTGGATAAAGTCAAGGGGTTTGAATACTTTCTGAAGGCACTGTATATCACTCATCTCTGAGATTATATAATTTTTTGTTTTCATTCAGTTATCAAAGGTTCAATCATAACTTGAGACACTCTAGTGTAACAAACTTCACATAAACCGGGCATTGATGTTTCAATCCTTGCTCAGCAACTAGACAGAACTCACCAGGGATGAAAGTAGAGGTGAGAGCACCAACCCATCTGTCTCGGTGCTCGTCCCTCTGGTTAATAAACTGCAGGATACTAGGAGAAGGGATATGCAGTCTTATTACCATCACTATTAATCACAGATCAATCACTTTTATCCATCACTGTATAGGAAGAAATGGGAAACTAGCTTCATGCTAATAAATTATATCAAATGAAAAGTACAAGGGTTGACAACATAATCTATGCTGGTGGAAACAATTATGTTTATATACAGTACGTTAGTATTTAGATGGAAAATGTGCACATTTATTCAGCGCAATTTGGTTGGGTTAAAATCATTTTTTGAAATCAATCTCTTTCACCTATAACAATGTATCAAATAACACCAAATTTGACTAGACATGTTAGTTTGAAATGAGTCAGTGATCGGTCTAGTGACTACTCTATTCCGTATGTATAGGTATTTAACTAGTGAGGTCTGAACAGTGGCACTGTACCTGTCCATGACCAGGTTCCCATCATTGAAGCGGACCCCTGTCCACATGTCCAAGAACTCAGCGTCTGTGGGCTGGGTGTAAGGACCAAACACGTCCCCAAGCCTGACATGAAACCAAGAGTAAACAGGGTAAATGCTACATCTTTACAGTACATGAAATATGTTCACTCAAACACAGTTGAGTGCTGGTTAGGTCATCCTCCATGTTTTTACTCAGTTTATTTCGTCAGCTATGCTTTGCAGCGAATATAAATACCTTCATAATATTTAAATAAAATGTGTTCATCTTTGAAACAGTAAAAATGGTTGAGGGGTTTATAATTTAGCTGAATGGACATAACTAGAGATGTACTATTTGTGCCAAGTGAACTTGCCAACGATGTTCTTACTGTAAATATGTCATTACGGTTAAATGCACACATTAATGCGGTTATTGCGGATAGTCATTAATATAACAGTTCGATTCAAACGTTTACATGCTTTGCAAGAATAACGATTTCTCTAATAATCATGTTTACATGGACACGTCTGGAATCAGGGAACCCGATGGCAATCTGACGAATGCAGAAAAAAGCTGATCAAAATAAACGTTCTACCACCGCGACCGCGTTATTTTTGGGAAGCATATTTGACATATAAAGCTTGTATGTGAAAACTACTTCTGAAGCCTAAACCACAGACAAATGCCGTCAAAAATGTGCGTGCGAGAGTAGAGTGCGTCAATTCACATACACAGCATCGCGTATGCCAATTTAATGGCCGATACATAAACAGGTGTATTTATGTTCGCTATGTAGCCCTTGTTGAGTGTTCCTTTTGATTAACCCTATGTCCTACAGGAGTCACCGCACATGCCTTCTCTAAACAGGTGTATTTATGTTCGCTATGTAGCCCTTGTTGAGTGTTCCTTTTGATTAACCCTATGTCCTACAGGAGTCACCGCACATGCCTTCTCTAAACAGGTGTATTTATGTTCGCTATGTAGCCCTTGTTGAGTGTTCCAGGTGTATTTATGTTCGCTATGTAGCCCTTGTTGAGTGTTCCTTTTGATTAACCCTATGTCCTACAGGAGTCACCGCACATGCCTTCTCTAAACAGGTGTATTTATGTTCGCTATGTAGCCCTTGTTGAGTGTTCCTTTTGATTAACCCTATGTCCTACAGGAGTCACCGCACATGCCTACTCTAAACAGTTATGTTAGCTCACGAATGTGAGGAGTTGTTGCTAATACACCGGAGCAGATTTTAAAGAATTTATCTTGTCTCATTCTTTCTACAGAAGTATTCTCTCTTGAAATCAGAGTCCCTCGTGTTTCCTAGCCTGCCTAAGCTAAGTTATATTCCTGTGATGGAAATCAACACAGGTAGGCATAAAGTTAATTTTCAATGTGCATTATTTGGCACTGGCAGTTAAATGTAACACTAAGGGTGTGTTCATAAATGCACTCTAGCTGTCTACTTCGATTTCAGGGCGCTCTTGTCTGAGTGCCAGAGCGCAGAATAATATGGCCGGTGCCAGTAAATGTCGGCAAAAAAGGCGTAATTAAATTGTTGCATGAAACATGAAAACAGCCAAACCAGCTCTGCTAGTGCGAGTAAAATGGTCAGAGTGAGGTTCTCATTTTTGTCTGGAAGTAGCTAGCAATCTAGCCAACGGCGTGGGTGCTTGACTGCCGTTGTGAGGTCAGAAGGCTTGGATCAACCCTACTCCTCCGCCAGAGCGTCCAGTGTGCGCTCTGAATACTCAGAGAGCGAAACGCTCTGAATGTACTAACGGACAATCTGACAATGCTCTGAATTTACTAACGCCCAGAGCGCTCTCTGAGTGAATTTACGAACACATCGTAATTAGACACTTTGGGTGTGTTCGTAAATTCCATCTGGAGTGCCAGAGTGCGCTCTGGGCGTTCATAAACACAGAACGTTGTCAGATTTTGATAAACAGAGTAAAGTGTTTACATGACTATTGCATAATCTGCCTACTGCCATAACTTGTAACTTTAATATTCATGTATGACTGTGCATGTAAAGGTCATGTATTTCACTGCAGATCATTCAAAATACACAATGAAAAAAGATACCAATGACTGAGCCCCTTGCTGCAATGCTGTTAGCTTGTGCTCATGTGTCCCTTCTGTGTCCACGTTATAGATTCAAGAGATGTGTACAGTAGGAGGAAACGTATGTGAGAACACAGTACCCTTTAGAGAACATCATGTAGTTGGTCAGACGGGTCAGAACTGGAGAGAGGAAGCTGGAGTCCTTGAGGAGCTGTGTGGGAGACAGCATGGCGATGATCCAACAGAACAACAATAAGCAGTCATAATGCTCAGAGAACAGTCAGATAATCCAGAATAGTAAATGTTGACTAACCTTCTGAAGGAATCTGGGATGGTGTGTTTCTGGGAATATTCCTGTTCAAGAAAAAATGTTTTTTTTTTTAAACTTATATTAAATATTTCAAAATCAAACATGGCAAGTTAACAGTAAGACAAAGGCTATCAAAGCAATGTGTCACTTTGTCTTGAAGTTCTTGACCGGTAATCTACTTTGTACACATATGAAGTGAGTTTGAGGGGGTAAGAGTTTAGGGTAGGGACATCCCAAGGATTCCAGATAGCACTAACTCATAGGAAACTATAGCGGTATAGTGTGTATGACTCGGAGTAGAGGAATTTGTAAGAACAGAAAATCACTGATTTGAATGAGGGGTTAAACTAAAGGTGAGCTACTCTGGTACTGATGAGAAGCAGGGTGTGGAGGATTTAGTGGGAGAAATATCCAATTGGGCTGCGTGTGTAAATGCAGTCTTAGTAAAAAATAAAATAATAATAATCGGACAATAAAGGTGAGTTTACACCAGCTGCCCTTCGTTGTCTAATCAGGCTCTGATTGGTTACAGGTTGTCTGCTACACACAACATATAAATACACAAGTCTTTTCTCCTCACTTCACCAGTACTGTTCTTTGGGTGTCATGGCTGCTCGTACTGGCTCAGGGTAAGATGGTGGCAAGAGCCATGTTACTTTCATCACATTGAGAATGTTGTTTAACGGTCAACCTCTGTCTGTAGGTGCCTCCTTGCTTTGCTGAGCTGTTCATTGTTATCCTTATCAACAAGTTAAGAGCAACATTAAAGTACTGTTTGCTTGAATTGTTTTTGGATGTTTTATTTTTATCTGAAGTTAATGTTTCGTTTGTTGCTTCCCCAGTTTATAGGACTGTCTTTCTCCACCCTCTTCGAGCACGGCACTCGTCGTCTATGAGAAAGACACTAGTCGGAGCGACACCGACAAGCATATGCTGCCCCCCTCTCCTCTAGAGACTGAAGGCTCTTCCCGTTCCATACCGACTAGCTGGTGTCAGCTCCAGCAGGTTCAGGAAGAGCCTGAAGCTTGTCTTTCCAGGGTGGAGAAGACCCTTTAGTGCACCACTGGTGCCCTGGCTCTATCAAGATTCCTTGGCATGAGCGGAACAACCAAATTTGATTTGTCACATACACATGGTTAGCAGATGTTAATGCGAGTGTCGCGAAATGCTTGTGCTTCTAGTTCCGACAATGCAGTAATAAACAACGAGTAACTTAACAATTTCACAACAACTACCTTATACCCACACAAGTGTAAAGGCATGAAGAATATGTACATAAAGATATATGAATGAGTGATGGTACAGAATGGCATAGGCAAGATGTAGTAGATGGTATCGAGTACAGTATATACAGTGCCTTGCGAAAGTATTCGGACCCCTTGAACTTTTGCCACATTTCAGGCTTCAAACAAAGATATAAAACTGTATTTTTTTTGTGAAGAATCAACAACAAGTGGGACACAATCATGAAGTGGAATGACATTTATTGGATATTTCAAACTTTTTTTAGTTGTTGATTCTTCACAAAAAAATACTTTTATATCTTTATGTTTGAAGCCTGAAATGTGGCAAAAGGTCGCAAAGTTCAAGGGGGCCGAATACTTTCGCAAGGCACTGTACATATGAGATGAGTAATGTAGGGTATGTAAACATTATATTAAGTGTCATTGTTTAAAGTGGCTAGTGATACATTTTTCCATTATTAAAGTGGCTAGAGATGAGTCAGTATGTTGGCAGCAGCCACTCAATGTTAGTGATGGCTGCTTAACAGTGTGATGGCCTTGAGATAGAAGCTGTTTTTCAGTCTCTCGGTCCCAGCTTTGATGCACCTGTATTGACCTCGCCTTCTAGATGATAGCGGGGTGAACAGGCAGTGGCTCGGGTGGTTGTTGTCCTTGATGATCTTTATGGCCTTCCTGTGACATCGGGTGGTGTATGTGTCCTGGAGGGTAGGTAGGTAGTTTGCCCCCGGTGATGCGTTGTGCAGACGTCACTACCCTCTGGAGAGCCTTACGGTTATGGGTGGAGCAGTTGGCGTACCAGGCGGTGATACAGCCTGACAGGATGCTCTCGATTGTGCGTCTGTAAAAGTTTGAGTGCTTTTGGTGACAAGCCAAATTTCTTCAGCCTCCTAAGGTTGACGAAGTGCTGCTGCGCCTTCTACACCACGCTGTCTGTGTGGGTGGACCAATTCAGTTTGTCTGTGATGTGTACACCGAGGAACTTAACTTACTATCTATGTGGATAGGGGGGTGCTCCCTCTGCTGTTTCCTGAAGTCCACGATCATCTCCTTTGTTTTGTTGATGTTGAGTGTGAGGTTATTTTCCTGACACCACACTCCGAGGGCCCTCACCTCCTCCCTGTAGGCCGTCTCGTCATTGTTGGTAATCAAGCCTCCCACTGTAGTGTGGTCTACAAACTTGATGATTGAATTGGAGGCATGCATGGCCACGCAGTCGTGGGTGAACAGGGAATACAGAAGAGGGCTCAGAACACACCCTTGTGGGGCCCCAGTGTTGAGGATCAGCGGGGTGGAGATGTTGTTACCTACTATCACCACCTGGGGGCGGCCCGTTGCACAGGGCGGGGTCGAGACCCATCAAGCTTGATGACGAGTTTGGATAAACAGCATTCTCACATAGGTATTCCTCTTGTCCAGATGGGTTTGGGCAGTGTGCAGTGTGGTTGCGATTGCGTCGTCTGTGAACCTATTGGGGCGGTAAGCAAATTGGAGTGGGTCTAGGGTGTCAGGTAGGGTGGAGGTTATATGGTCCTTGACTAGTCTCTCAGCACATCATGATGACGGAAGTGAGTGCTTAGTTGTTTAGCTCAGTTACCTTAGCTTTCTTGGGAACAGGAACAATGGTGGCCCTCTTGAAGCATGTGGGAACAGCAGACTGGGTTAAAGATTGATTGAATGTCTGTAAACACACCAGCCAGCTGGTCTGCGCATGCTCTAAGGACGCGGCTGGGGAAGCCATCTGGGCCTGCAGCCTTGCGAGGGTTAACACGTTTAAATGTTTTACTCACGTCTGCTGCAGTGAAGGAGAGTCTGCAGGTTTTGGTAGCAGGCCGTGTCAGTGGCACTGTATTTTCCTCAAAGCGAGCAAAGAAGTTGTTTAGTCTGTCTGGGAGCAAGACATCCTGGTCCGCGACGGGGCTGGTTTTCTTTTTGTAATCCGTGATTGACTGTAGACCCTGCCACACACCTCTTGTGTCTGAGCTGTTGAATTGTGACTACTTTGTCTCTATACTGACGCTTAGCTTGTTTGATTGCCTTGCGGAGGGAATAGCAACACTGTTTGTATTCGGTCATGTTTCCGGTCACCTTGCCCTGGTTAAAAGCAGTGGTTCGCGCTTTCAGTTTCGTGTGAATGCTGCCATCAATCCACGGTTTCTGGTTTGGGAATGTTTTAATAGTTGCTGTGGGTACGACATCGCCAATGCACTTTCTAATATACTCACTCACCGACTCAGCGTATTCGTCAATGTTGTTGTTTGACGCAATGCGGAACATATCCCAATCCACGTGATCGAAGCAATCCTGAAGCGTGGAATCAGATTGGTCGGACCAGCGTTGAACAGACCTGAGTGCGGGAGCTTCTTGTTTTAGTCTCTGTCTGTAGGCAGGGAGCAACAAAATGGAGTCGTGGTCAGCTTTTCCGAAAGAAGGGCGGGGGAGGGCCTTGTATGCGTTGCTGAAGTTAGAATAACAATGATCCAGGGTTTTACCAGCCCTGGTAGCACAATCGATATGCTGATAGAATTTAAGGAGTCTTGTTTTCAGATTAGCCTTGTTAAAATCCCCAGCTACAATGAATGCAGCCTCAGGATATGTGGTTTCCAGTTTACATAGTCAAATAAAGTTAGTTCATGGCCATCGATGTGTCTGCTTGGGGGGGAATATATGCGTCTGTGATTATAATCACGAGAATTCTCTTGATAGAGAATGCGGTCAACATTTGATAGTGAGGAATTCTAAGTCAGGTGAACAGAAGGACTTGAGTTCCTGTATGTTGTTATGATCACACCACGTCTCGTTAATCATAAGGCATACCCCACCCCGCCCCTCTTCTTACCAGAAAGATGCTTGTTTCTGTTGGCGAGATGCGTGAAGAAACAAGCTGGCTGTACCGACTCCGATAGCGTTTCTCGAGTGAGCCATGTTTCCGTGAAGCAAAGAACGTTACAGTCTCTGTCTCTCTGGAATGCTACCCTTGCTCGGATTTTATCAACCTTGTTGTCAAGAGACTGGACATTGGTGAGTAGTATGGTAGGGAGCGGTGCACGATGTGCTCGTCTCTGGAGCCTGACCAGAAGACCGCTTCGTCTGCCCCTTTTACGGCGTCGTTGTTTTGGTTCGCCGGCTGGGATCTGATCCATTGTCCTGGGTGGTGGGCAAAACAGAGGATCCGCTTCGTGAAAGTCTTATTCCTGGTCGTACTGATGGTGAGTTGACGTTGCTCTTGTATCCAGTAGTTCCTCCTGACTGTATGTAATAAAACCTAAGATGACCTGGGGTACCAATGTAAGAAATAACACATAAAAAAATACTGCATAGTTTCCTAGGAACGCGAAGCGAGGCGGCCATCTCTGTCGGCGCCGGGATGTTTCCAGGAACCAGCAGTAAGGTTCTGATATCTCCTGGTTTATGTTCATGATTTCTTAGTATTGACCCAACTTCATGAATAATCCATGTTTCTTGTTGGCTACAACATGGTTCTTCCCAGGCTAAGGGTGGTGTCTGGTTGGAGTCTTCCCAGGCTACGGGTGGTGTCTGGTTGGAGTCTTCCCAGGCTACGGGTGGTGTCTGGTTGGAGTCTTCCCAGGGTGTATTTGTCTGTGTACCATCAGTATGGCTACTAGGTAAGGTTGTTACATCTTTCTGATGTTGCAGCTTTAACACTTTTCTATTCCTGGCTCAGCAGCTCTGTATTAACCCGGATCCTGATATCATTAGGCTATGATGCTCTACAACGTTGAATAAATTACTTTAAAATGTTTGTCTGGCTTTCTTTGTCCATTTAAATGGTACATTTGACTTAAGTATGGTTTATGCTACCTGTAGCCAATCAGGAAAATGTCTGAAACTGTACTCTACCTCCATTGGACAAACAGAGGCTGTTGATGGTCAAGTGTCCAGTCCTGTTGTGGTCACTCCTGTGAGATACAAAGATGGGGAAGGGGTCAGAAGCTCTACAGCCTCCATCATATTTCACCTTTCCTGTGTTGTTGGGTAATGGAAGGGAAAACATGACTATTGAGACGCAGCCCTATGATGTCAGAGTGCTTTCAGTGATGATGGTTCCTCCAGGATGGGCTTCCAAGCCCAACGTTGGCCATTAGTGGGGAAATGCAAACTGACACAGGCTCAATGTTTAGGGGCAACTTCATTGTACTTGGTGTGGCAGTGCAGAGCTCACCTGTAGAGCAGTTCCAGGGCCACAGTGTCTCCATAGTCATGGGAGAGCAGGTTGACCCTCTGCTCTGTCAGACCCAGGTGGGACACCAACGCCTCCACAACACTGGCCTGCTCAAAGATGGAGTAGCGGTGGGGCCTCTGTTAGGGAGAAAGGTCAGTCTAGGTGAGCACCTTAGCTAGAACAAAATGTGCTTATTTGGATTTTTTAAAAGATTATTAATGCAATTTTCCTACTGGTCTACTTTCCTGTAGTGTATAGGTTAGCATATCTTGCCTTTCCTCAGTTATTGGCAATTGTTTGCTTGCTTTGTCATTACAGTTGTACACAACCTACAAACAGTGTTGTCTCTCTCCCTGGTAGATTCCCTGGCATTCTAACCGATGCCTCAGACCGTTTCACCCCGAACTAGCCCACAATTCAAGTCTGTCATAGCCTGCGACTCACAGGTTTGTCACTGAAGCCAAAACCAAGAAAGTCCAGAGCAATGACACGGTTAAAGCGCCGATTCAGGGGCTCCCATATCTGTAAGACAGAAACAGAGCTGGCATTCAGACACCTGTCCAGATACCTGGGTCGTGTTCATAAGGCATACAAAAATACATGAATCCAAAAAGGGATGCTTGTTTTCATGTCCGGTTGCAAAACCATTTGCTACGGTGTCCCCTATTGAACATGGCTCTGTTCACAATATACCATCTGAGAGAGTGTGGAATAAGAATTATCCCAGCAAACCAATTGATCTGTGCATAACATTTTATAGATAAGCCCCTTTCTCTCATCTGCTTACCTTGTACCAGTCCAGGCTGGAGGTAGGGAAGCCATGGAGGAGAATGACCACATCAGAGCTGCCTACAGCACCATAGGTCTCTGGTAGAGGAAAAAGTAAAGCATACACATTATTCCTGACGTACCATGACCTGCTACACGCACCACGAAAACATGTTACATCGGTCAAAGTAAAGGGCTAAAACTGGTGCTTGCAAAGTGCAAATGATGACTGATCTGAACATGGCCTCCAACATCTAGCAGTCCAGACTGTTCACTGTACTGATGAAGGAGCCACTAGATGGTTACAGTAGTCTGTACTGATGAAGGAGCCACTAGATGGTTACAGTAGTCTGTACTGATGAAGGAGCCACTAGATGGTTACAGTAGTCTGTACTGATGAAGGAGCCACTAGATGGTTACAGTAGTCTGTACTGATGAAGGAGCCACTAGATGGTTACAGTATGGTTACAGTCTGTACTGATGAAGGAGCCACTAGATGGTTACAGTAGTCTGTACTGATGAAGGAGCCACTAGATGGTTACAGTAGTCTGTACTGATGAAGGAGCCACTCTACAGTAGTCTGTACTGATGAAGGAGCCACTAGATGGCTACAGTAGTCTGTACTGATGAAGGAGCCACTAGATGGCTACAGTAGTCTGTACTGATGAAGGAGCCACTAGATGGTTACAGTAGTCTGTACTGATGAAGGAGCCACTAGATGGTTACAGTAGTCTGTACTGATGAAGGAGCCACTAGATGGTTACAGTAGTCTGTACTGATGAAGGAGCCACTAGATGGTTACAGTAGTCTGTACTGATGAAGGAGCCACTAGATGGTTACAGTAGTCTGTACTGATGAAGGAGCCACTAGATGGTTACAGTAGTCTGTCTGTACTGATGAAGGAGCCACTAGATGGTTACAGTAGTCTGTACTGATGAAGGAGCCACTAGATGGTTACAGTAGTCTGTACTGATGAAGGAGCCACTAGATGGTTACAGTAGTCTGTACTGATGAAGGAGCCACTAGATGGTTACAGTAGTCTGTACTGATGAAGGAGCCACTAGATGGTTACAGTAGTCTGTACTGATGAAGGAGCCACTAGATGGTTACAGAGTCTGAAGGAGCCACTAGATGGTTACAGTAGTCTGTACTGATGAAGGAGCCACTAGATGGTTACAGTAGTCTGTACTGATGAAGGAGCCACTAGATGGTTACAGTAGTCTGTACTGATGAAGGAGCCACTAGATGGCTACAGTAGTCTGTACTGATGAAGGAGCCACTAGATGGCTACAGTAGTCTGTACTGATGAAGGAGCCACTAGATGGCTACAGTAGTCTGTACTGATGAAGGAGCCACTAGATGGCTACAGTAGTCTGTACTGATGAAGGAGCCACTAGATGGCTACAGTAGTCTGTACTGATGAAGGAGCCACTAGATGGCTACAGTAGTCTGTACTGATGAAGGAGCCACTAGATACAGTAGTCTGTACTGATGAAGGAGTCTGTACTGATGAAGGAGCCACTAGATGGCTACAGTAGTCTGTACTGATGAAGGAGCCACTAGATGGCTACAGTAGTCTGTACTGATGAAGGAGCCACTAGATGAAGGAGGCTAGACAGTAGTCTGTACTGATGAAGGAGCCACTAGATGGCTACAGTAGTCTGTACTGATGAAGGAGCCACTAGATGGCTACAGTCTGTCTGTACTGATGAAGGAGCCACTAGATGGCTACAGTAGTCTGTACTGATGAAGGAGCCACTAGATGGCTACAGTAGTCTGTACTGATGAAGGAGCCACTAGATGGGAGCCACTAGTACAGTCTGTACTGATGAAGGAGCCACTAGATGGCTACAGTAGTCTGTACTGATGAAGGAGCCACTAGATGGCTACAGTAGTCTGTACTGATGAAGGAGCCACTAGATGGCTACAGTAGTCTGTACTGATGAAGGAGCCACTAGATGGCTACAGTAGTCTGTACTGATGAAGGAGCCACTAGATGGCTACAGTAGTCTGTACTGATGAAGGAGCCACTAGATGGCTACAGTAGTCTGCATCACTGCATCTCAATAATCTCAATAATGTAATGAGACACTAATTAAAGCTCTGTTTCTTTATTTCGCCCACATTCATGTGTGACAACTGGACAGGTGAAATAAATGCCTACCCCACTCCTGTCAATTAAATTGAATTAAATGTGCTTTATTGGCATGACTTAACAGAGTACATATTGCCAAAGCTTACTTTGGAGATTTACAATATTAACATAATTAAAATAATATTGTCAACATGACAACAGTAAAAACAACAATCAAGTGTCAAAATAACCCTACATTGAACAATAACAACGGCATAGAGGACATGTGAAGGTTGGTTGGTCTATCAGACACTGTCCCTCATTTTATGTCAGGCAGCAATGTAGTGTGCTGCCAACCCACAGCATCCTCCCCCAACAGGGCAGGTAGCCTTTTCTCATCAGGGAGGTCTTTGAAACCTTGAATAAGGGTTTCAAATTTGGTACACTCAAATTGTTATATATTTTTGACATTTTGTCAGGAAATGCAGCTCTGTGTCCGGTTTTGCGGTGGTTGCACAGCCTTTCCTCTACAGGGAGCCAGGTTTTCCTCTGTCTACCCTTCTCAATGGCAAGGCTGTGCTCACTGAGCCTGTACTTTGTCAAGGTTTTGATCAGAAACCATGCTTAAATAGTTTGCCGTGGTGTACTGTCAATTTAGGGCCAGATAGCACTGCATTTTGTTTTGTGCTTTGTGTTTCCCAATAAGTAATGTCATTTTGACTGTTGTAATTTGGTTTATTCTGATTGGATGTTCTGGTCCCGAGGCTTCAGTGTGTTTGTAGAACAGGTTTGTGACCTCAGCCCCAGGAACAGCTGGATGAGGGGACTCTTGGCATTGCAGGGCTTGGTAATAATATGAGAGGGGGTCACTGTATTTTAGATGTTTCCAAAACTTAATTGCTCATGTTTTTAGTTTGTATTATTAGTGGATATTGGTCTAATTCTGCCCTGCGTGCATTGTTTGTAGTTTTCCTCTGGACATGTTGGTGAATCGTACAGAACTCTGCATTCAGGTTTCAATGGGGTGTTTGTCCCATTGGGGGAAATCTTGTTTTACAAGTGGACTCCACACTCGCTGCCATAAAGTGTAATTGGTTCAATGACACATTCAATTAGTCTTTAAAAATCAGTACAGTGCACTACTATCAGGTATGTGCAGGGGATAGAGAGATGGATTCATAAGCAAGTTCCATTTCAAATGTATGACGTTTGGAGTATATAATCTGAATCAAATACACCCTATCCCTCTATTCTACTCTTACTGATGCCAAATCTTACCCCTGTAGAATATATTGTTGCTCCTGAAAGTGAAGAATGCTCCAGCAGAGCGCCAGGTCAGGAGGGCTGGAGACAGTTGGGGAGGAGGGATGTGCAGGTAGACTGCCAGCAGAGGAATGCACAGCAAGCCCACAAGAAGCCACCATTCCCTCATCTTTCCTTTGGTAGGAGGGCCGGTCTCGCATTCCGCAATCTGGAAGACAACACTGGGGTCACGGCACGACATTTAATTTAGGCTACTATCACCCTTTAACATGAATGGTCTATAAGTGCCAGACCTATTGTGTGATAATGTCATGCGACACCCCGCTACTTACTGTCTATTCTTAAATTCTAGAAGCAACATATTCGGCAAAACTAGACTTTGGAATACCGTCAAAATAGCGGGCTACATGTAAACGTCACGGTCTCCTTGCAACAATAAGCTATACTATCATTCTGTTTTAAAAAATAAAGCATTAGCCTACCTCTTGGAAATGTGTCAATTCTTAACACTAAAATAACACTTCCGCCCGGGGCACTGTCAGTGCTGTACCTACCTACAGCCGAGTCGCGGTTCTGTCATTCCTATGCGCTCAGTGCGTCCGGGTCACCTGGGTAGGTTTCGAACCTTGGCCCAGTGCACTGCATTAATGCAGGGTCGGGGAATTGTATTATTTTGTGGTGTCGCATGGAGAATTGCCAGGGTGTTGAGCGCTAAATCTTCAGGAGCCATCTGTCGGTGTGGATGTCCAATAAGCATGCCAATGATACATGTCACTTGTGTTTGAGGTTTTGTATTCGTGCGCCCCGTTCCAAATGTCCACTTTCATTTAACAAACCATATACTGATTTGAATATGACTATTACAATCAAAATTACACTAGGGAAGGCTACTCATCGCATGAATCAATGGAACAGCAGTCCAGAGGTAACGTAAGTTACCTTACTGATTATCAGTGCCATAATCAATATCACTGACTGATTATTAAAATGAGACAAGGCGAATGTGGTATATATGATGATTAAATAATCCTATATTTTTCTTCTCCATGCATGAGGAAATAACCTTGCTGCAGCCATCCAGAGGACGAATTGTTAGTGGCGGGTTACTTGTTTCCGCGTATCTTTCAAACCCCACCCAGACTCGCCACTAGATGGCAGTGTAACAACTAAAGCACTAAGCAGACATCTGACAGAATGGGTTTTTCACTTTAAGCAGAATCATACGATTATTAAAAGGACAAGTATATTTAAATGTTTTTTATACCAAATCTGCATTTTAGATGTAAACATGTTATAGGTCCCAATTTTTTTTTTTTTTGCAATTTCACTTCAATTTGAGAAACATATCCCACCAGCTATAAAGCTCATTCAGATGCAGGCGCACAGATAAAACATGAAGGATCCGAAACGGCAAAGCTCTGCGATCCACGTCTTACACATCACACATGAAAGTGTGTCATTTCAAACTTCATCAGCAACCTTCTATTCCAGTTTGTTGGATTTGAGCAATACTTTTCCATGTGCGCGTGCACAGGCTATTTATGAGCCATTTTCATCCAAAATACAGGATTAGGATTTTATTTATTTTTTATTCTTTAAAGTGGCCTTTTACGCATGACAAATGAAAAACATGGCTCTATTTAGGCTAAATATCAATTTTTTATTTTTAAAAACCATACACATTACTCAAGTTTCAAATGTAAATCCAATCACGATAATCATTTAAATTACTCAAGAAAAACAGACATGAAGTAGTTTTTATTTCCAAATGTTAAGATAAAAAAATGATAATCCATAAAACAGATGGATAAACATTCATTCCCGTTACAGGAAGAATCTACAGAACAAAAACGTATGGATTCTTTTTTCTTCCCATTTTACATTTTTGCAATTTCAAGCTGCTTTTTTGTTGTAAAAACAAGAAACGTCTTCCCAAAATATAATTGCCATTGAGCAACTACTCAACATATCCCCCCTCTCTTGGCCCCCTACACCCAGCTAAGCTTGGGTGAGAGGTCTAAACAGGTGAGGGATTTAACAGTCAGAATCTGCACCCTGCTGCCAAAACAAAAACAACCCAACATGGCTGATAAGCTACTTCACAACATTAAAAAAATGTGTTAGTATTTTGACCACAGGCCTATATAAAAGCCTAGTCTCTTATTTCATACCATTTGTCACCCTGAGAAAAATATTCCTATCAGAACCAATCACAACCCTTTTTAGTGAGTGCCCCACCCCACCCCAAATGTTCCAATGTGTAATTTGTGTCAAACCCCAAAACTCTGGTTCAGTAGGTTGAAAGTTATCGTCTGCGTTTCCATAAAAATACAAAGGTACAATTTGTATGGTTGTCTGTATAAAAATGTTCCCAAGGGAGGTGTTCTGAAACAAAGTACCCCTGTGCAGTTACCAGTGTATGTATGCCTAGACTTTTTATTCTTAAAAAAATGTGTCAATTTACTTTTTCCAGTATATCAGGTGTCAAAAATATTCTACAAACAAGTCAAATGCAGCAACATTTATGACTGTAAAAGGAGTCTTATTGGGGGGGGATTTTAAAAATGTGAACAAACCATACATTGGGTGAAATTTAAGTTTTCATAAAAATAAATGAAAATAATTGAATGAAATATGAAAATAATCCACTTGCTTTTATTTTTACCAATACAACATTTTACTACCCAAAGACCAAAAATGTGAAGTTAAAATGTTTTCTTAATTTATAGAATCCGTTTTCAATTCAACCCTTTTCTATGCCTGAGTAAACAAATTTCAATATTGTACATTGGCAGGGACTGAAGTTTCGCTGAGTGAAAAAAAGACAAGAAAAAACAGAACTGATTCTCAATGTGATGACCAACTGCCACTCCCTTTATGAACTCTTAAATGTGAAAAAAATATATATACTAGGATTTTAATACCCCTCCCCTTAACCCACAATTAAATGAGAAACAGGACTTTTGAGCTTCCCTGTGAACGAGAAAAACGGAACATTGAAACTGCTAAAGCAATGAACGTAGTAAATATTTATAGAAATGTGAATGGATAGTCCCTGGGGGTTCTTACTCCTTCCTTGTCTTGTTGAAACTCTCCACCCCCCAATGGACCTCTTCGCTATACAAGCCTTAGTGTTTATTTGTTTGGCTAGAAGGTTTCTATTTATCTACAAATATATAACAAATAAAAATTGCAGGCAAAAATAGTTCAGTTTCAATAGAAACACCCTTTTTTTCCTGAAAATACAGCAGTATCTGAAATAGTCCTCTTATTCAATGTTTTACTCTGGCCCTCGTTTTTCTGCATCGTACGTCAGGAAGCTCTTTTGTCTACAAACAGAAAAAAAGTATCTACAAACTTTGTAAACAGACCTGCTTTTTCCAAAAACATAAATAATTAAAAATATTAACAGCCAATGGAGCAGAAAAAAAGTTTCTGAATGAGCAAGGGCCAAAGACATAAATATACAACACCATTCAGATAAAGAGAAGCTAAATGTCGTCTTTCATTTCTTACAGCTGCTCTTCAAGCCAGGAGGAGGACCCCCCCCCTCTCATTAAAATAATATGAATTAAAATAAAAAACAGGTCACTTTCAATCTGAGTCTATATTCACCCCTCTTGCACCGAGAACAACCTAAAAGTTATCAATGAGGGAGGGGTGGAGACAAAAGAAGCCCTCGCATTGCCCGAGGGTTATTTTTAAGAACAAAAATAAATTCTAATTAAATAAAAACCAAACACTACATTCGAGAATGTTTGCTCATTTCAGTCCAGCACAAGCTTGAAGCTTACAGAAGACTAACCGCTCTCCCTTCTACCCCTTCTTTCCTCTGCCGTCGCTCCTCCTCCTCAGAGGCGAGCTCCTCGTCGTGGCTGTGGTGGTAGTAGTAGTGGCTGAGGGTTGGCTCAGAATCAGAGGGAGGTCTCCAGGCTGTGTAAGGGGCTCCCTGGGGCCGAGGGGGTCCCTGCTGCCTTGTTGCCCTCCACGTAGAGGTGGTTGTTGCCGCTCTCCACTGCATTATTGTTCTGGTTGGGCGAGGGCGTCGGCGAGAGTGACGGGGAAGGAGGGGTAGGCGTGACGTTGCGGGGGGAGGCAGAGTTGCGCTTGGTGGGGGCATCGTCCTCGGCGTCGGTGTCGTCAATGAGGGGGATGGAGGGCTCCGAGTCCTCTATCCTGAACTCTGGGTGGGTCATGAAGTTGTGGATGGAGCTGCGTGACTCTGGCTTCTCCAGCCCCTCATAGGGGGACAGGGAGCTGCGGAATGCATTCACCACCCGAATCTGTTGGGTGAGGGAGGGTAAGGGGGACACAGTCAGTCTCAACATACAATCATGCACAGATATACATTTCGCATTTTCAATTGCAGTTCAAACCATGGACACACACAAAAAAATGGGTAAATTGCGGTGAGTTTGGGAAGGGGTACATGAAAAAACACCATTGATTTTGTTGTGAAATTCTCAACAAGACGTGCAAGTATGCAGTGAGGACTAGTCCCGGAGGCTACAGTCAATCGGTGTGTCGTCAAACCCTGATCACTTTTGTTACCATCTTTCCTCAGACTGAGACTGAGTGGTGGAAGAAACCAGTCAAAAGTTAATGGGTCGTGGGACCATCTCTTACCATCGGCTTTCACACCTCAAGAAAACTCCTCTCAGTATTCAACAAACCATTGAGGAGGAGGGGTGGTGGTGGTAGTAGTAGTGAAAGTAGTAAAAAAATATCACAAAAAAATCCAGCTCCAAAAATCCAGATTATTCAAAATGCAAGAAAAATGGAGACATGTTCTAGATGAGAACACATTCATAGAGGACAGAAGCTTGGACACAGATAGGTTAGTTATTTTGGTCATGCTCAGGGTGAGGAGGGTCAGTCACTGATTCTGTTGTGGAGAAAACAAAAACTGCAGCAGCCAAGCAGGTCTAAAGCTGATATATAGCTAGATACGCAACAGCACAAGAAACACTCAGACTATAGAGACAGAACCCATGCAGAGCGGAGCTACCTTGTGTTCAACAGTAGTAAACCTTTGAGTATAGCCCATGACACATTTCACAGAATCTAAGGAGGAATATGGTTGGAGTCAGTAAGATTCGGGTGCTGGTTGGCTTAATTTTTTGGGGGGGAAACAGTGGACGTACACACTGGCTATGAAAGAGGAATATTGAAATAAAAAGTACATCAAATTATATCAATCCTAAATATTAAGAGTTCTCATCAGCGAAGCACCTGGAAAGAGAAGGTTCATCATTTAGTAGGGAGATTATAGTAGGGCTTATAACCAAAGAGAGAAATTGAAATGAAAACATGGTCAAAACACTGCTCCCTAGTCTCAAAGCCTCTGAAGAAACATCACAGCAGTTATAATACAATCCATGTCTGCAACTGCAGGTCAGCCAGTCTGAAAGAGACCAGTTGAGGTCACACAGACACACTCCCTGGTAGAGAACAGTTAGTACACTCAGAACACATCAAAGCCCTGAGTCTGGGTCTAAGGAAAGAAGGTTCATTTGGGAAGGGACTTGGTTATTTGCGGGATGCCGAAATTCCATTCCGCAGAAGAGAGGACACAGACATTCCAGGAGCCTCCTGCACACAGTACAGCAGCCCCCGCAATGTTCCACTGATTGTCTATTAGTGGAGCGACAAGGTGGCTAGAATACAGAGACCGACTTAACACTCTGGACTGGACTTCACCCTGGAAAGACCCTGAGAAAGAACCAGTCCGGTCTAAAATGGGAAAGGTCATTCATTATTGGTTAGGCGGTGAACGTTGACCAACGTAACCAAAACATTTGACAATATGTTTACATTTGGAGAGAGAAATAACTTGTTTATACTCAGTCAGAGACAACCTCTGTTTTTGGAGGGGATTTTAAGCACTACCGTGACCATGGGCTTATACTCAAAACATTTACACAGCTACTATAGAGGGGCCAGAGCTGCGACAACAAGGCCCACAAGAGCGCTAGTAGCCAGGGGGGCCAGCCAGGGGGGAGGGGCACAGCAGCAGACGTGACCAGACAACGTCAATCCAACGTTCCTCTAGCTCCTCCCTCCCTCAACCTCTATCTTCAGAGAATGAAGCAGAAGCAGGAACAGAAAACAAGATGTGACACAGAAAAAGCCCTTAGAACTCGTGGTGACCTTGTGGGTGTTACAGTACATCCATATACAGCAGTTATGTTACCAAGCAACATGGAAGATATGGTTGTTTTTGTATTTTTTTAAGAAAAAGGAGGGACAAGTAAGAGTGAATGAATTCAAAGTTAGGCGAGAGAGTAGAAGAGGAAGATGTTAGATTTTCATGCACTAAGGAAACACACACTCACACCCCACAGTGGAAGAAGCGGTGTTGGCGTCAGTGGCAGTAGTAGAAAAGGCTACATGTGTAGGGCTAGAAACATTGGTTACATCGTGCTGTTGTTGGCTGGAGGTGGAGGGCTGCCGCCTTAGCTGGCGCTCCTGAAAGGAGCTTCCGCTCTGGAAGGCACTCACTACATCCATCTGCAAGGAATCAGAGAGGGTGACAGGAGAGGATAGAGCCCAGAAACCACAGCAAGAGGAGAGGCGAGAGAGACAAGAGAGAGGCAGAGCGAGAGAGGCAGAGCAAGAAAAGGGCAAGAAAACAAGAGGAGACCAAGAGTGGAAGAAACCAGAGAAAGGTGAGAGAAAAGGCACCAAAATATAATAGAAAGGTATATTTCCCACCACTCAGAGAGATATAGCAGTAGAGAGAGAAAGGGGGTGAAAGGCACTGATCTGAAGGTTTCTCCCCGAGCCTGATCTGACGCTTTACATTTCCTCATTAAAAAAATCCTCCCATATTCAAATACCTTTCACTCCTGGCCCTTTAAGATACCTGTACCTGCTCTGCATGTGGTCTTCTCAGTATCACACAAAAGGGGCTTCTCTTCATTGACCATCACATTATCATGTTCAACTTAGCTTGTTAGAAAGAGAAATAGAATAGGCAAAAAGGAACTTGCTTGAGCTTTCCAAAGCAAACAGAAAATCCAAGTCAAAAGAAGGATTTTGAGGGGAACATGCCAGCTGTTCTCTCAAAGTGCTGAGAGAAAGGGAAAGGGGATGAGAAGTGCGTAGAGTTATCCTTATGGCTTGTGATTCCTCTTTGGTGGACATCCGTGGAGACGTGGTCAAGGAGGACATTACCTGAGTCTGGATGCGGTTGAGGCCCCTGAACCAGAGGATCTGTCCACGGCGCAGCTCGCGCTCGGCGTGGTCGATCTCCTCCATTTCCTCCATGTCCTCCAGCTCCTCGTCAGGGATCTCCTGCCTCTGGGTGCCGTGGCCAGCAGACTTCAGGAACCTCAGACTTTTGGTGGGGATGGATGAGATCAGCTGGAGGGAGGAGAGGGGCAGAGGGGTTAAGGGCTTATCACAGTCCAAACTGTGTCTGCAATATTGGACCACAAACCCCATCTATACCACAGAGGACTGACTACTAACATACAGACAGCAAAGGCCCAGGTTACTGGTATATATGCAATGACAGGCTGGACTGCAACAGGTGCACAACAGGCACCCTCACACAATGCGCATCTGTTAACCGAACAACCAGTTTCCACAGGAAGTCAGCTCGGAAAATAAATGTGACTGATGCAAAAGTAATGGGTTGTTGTCTGGTGACTAGAGTTGCAAAGGGTCGGGACCTTTTTCAGGAAATTTTCCATGGGAAGTTAAGCCCGGGAATTTTGCTTAAAAAGTCATAAAAACAAAGTTTGCTTTATAACAGTAAACTTTTTTTGTGGGATACACAAGGCAATTCTAGGTCTTGTGGCATATTTTGGTTAAACTATCGTCAATTCAATGGAATTGCAGCCCTCTGCATGCACAGTGCACTCTTCCATCACATGTGCAGCTGATTCTCAAGATCTTGCACACTAATAAGATGCTATTGAGCCCACACTACTACACTGTCTGAGCCAAGGACTACATGCTTTCTGGTAAGTTTTGATTAGAATACTAGGTGGGGTGAATATATTTTATATGACATTTTTGTTAATGAGTCAAATTGTAGCCTACAGCAAAGTGTCTTTAAATCATTTGTAACCTGTTAACAGTTTCTGCTAGTTTTTGCTACCATGTGGATTTTAGGTTGCTTGAGCCTGCTAACTGAGGAGTGTTAATTCACCTGTTTCCATACATGTTTCATTTTAAAACATTTATCTGACAAAGGAGTTGTTTAATCTAACGGCTTAACTATTTATCTGTACATGGAATTGTATTTGTTTTTTTATAACTCATTTCCCCCGCATATCTTCACAGGGAAATGCCACAGGAACCATCTGATGTGTGGAGACATTTCACTGCAGCTAATGTTGAAGGAGAAGCTGTGTACATTTGCAAATACAGTGCCAAATCATATGTAAAGAATGCAACAAAAATTGAGAATCATCTGGCCAAGTGCATAAAGTTCCCACAGCGCTCTCAACAAACAAGCTCTGACAAAAGTCCCTCTACTTCTATTAGAGGTGAAAATTATGACTCCGACACCTTATCGATAGCAACAGCTCATGGTCCTCCTGGAATCAGAAGGTTTTTTTTACTCAATGGAGGAACGTAGTCAGAGAAATGCTGATGAATGTCTTGCTCGAGCTGTGTATGCAACTGGTTCACCTCTGATGCTCACAGGCAATGTGTGTTGGAAGAGATTTCTGAATGTTCTTCTCCCTGCATACACCCCTCCAACCAGACATGCTTCTACTCATTTGCTGGGTGCAGAGTTCAATAGAGTTCAAGTGAAGGTCAAGTAAATCATAGAGAAAGCAGACTGTATTGCAATCATCGCTGATGGGTGGTCGAATGTTCGTGGGAAAGGAATAATTAACTACATCATCTCCACCCCTCAAACCAGTATTCTACAAGAACACAGACACAAGGGACAATGGACACACCGGTCTCTACATTGTAGATGAGCTGAAGGCAGTCATCAATGACCTCGGACCACAGTCGGTATTTGCACTGGTGACAGACAATGCTGCGAACATGAAGGCTGCTTGGTCTAAAGTGGAGGAGTCCTACACCCATTGGCTGTGCTGCTCATGCATTGAATCCGCTCCTCAAGGACATCATGGCACTGAAAACAATGGATACACTCGACAAGAGAGCCAAGGAAATGGTTAGGTATGTGAATGCTGCTATAACTTGATGACCAATCTACCTCACCAAGCAGTGAGAAGAATAAGAGCACCACATTGAAGCTGCCATCATGTTTGACACTCTCCTGGAGGGGAAGTCTGCTGATATGGACAGCCCCATCAAGAGGATCCTACTGGTTGAGATATTTTGGGAGAGAGTGGTAAGCAGCCTGAAACCGATAGCAGTAGCCATTGCACGGATCGAGGGAGACGATGCCTGATGTTCAGATGTAAGAGAAGAAATCCATACTGCCCTGCCCACTTCACTGTTGCTCCAAGCAGAGGAAACTGCTGTTCTGAAATACATCAAAAAGCGTGAAGACTTCTGCCTGAAGCCCACACACGCCATGTTGGACCCCAAGTATGCTGGCAAGAGCATCCTGTCTGGTGCAGAGATCAACAACGCCTATGGTGTCATCACTACAGTGTTCGCCACCTTGGCCTGGATGAGGGCAAGGTTCTTGGCAGTCTGGCGAAGCACACTTCCAAGCAAGGGCTTTGGAATGGAGATGCAATGACAGTCGTGCCGACATATCTTATCGGCCACCTGGTGGAAGGGACTGTGGATCTGAGGCGCCTCCATCATCCTCTAAATCCCCCCAACCTCAGCCACCTCAGAGCACAACTGGTCCTTGTTTGGGAACACACACACACACACACACACACACACAAGCACGCAACAGGCTGACGACCAATGCAATGGTTGAAAAATTGGTGGCCATCCGGGCAAATCTGAGGCTTTTTGAGCCTGACAACGAACCATCCTCAACAAGGTTGGAAAGTGACAGTGAAGATGAGGCCTCCGAGCCTGATGTTCAAGAGGTGGACATTGAGGTGGTCCAGGAAGAAGACATGGAAGCCTGAGAGGAAGACAACCAAAGCTTTAGTTTCTAGACTATAATTTTACAGATGTATGTCAAATTTTTTTTTTGGGGGAGATGTGATGGATCATTGGGGATCATTCAATATTCCGTTGATCAGTGAAATCATCCCTTGTGAACAGTCAACTCATTTAATTAAAGTTAAATTTGTAACTAAATCTATATATTTTTTCTATTGGAAGGATTTAATAATTTGCAATTATGCCTACTTATAGTAAGGAAAAAGGGTTTATGTTTCTGTCTCCATATGATATGGTAAATATATCCAATGCAAAAATATCTACATGGTATTAATATTAATTTGCCTATATTCCCGTTAATTCCCACGGAAAGTTTCCACCTCTGAATATTCCCCAAAATGTGCAACCCTACTGGTGACAAAGCAATGTTTGGTCTGTGATCATGTCCGGCCATTTACTTGCTAGGTCAGCATCACAAAATGCACAACTAATGACATCACAATCAACAACATAAAAAAAAACAGGAAAAGGTCAACAGGAAATTGTAATACAATAGATATTTCAGAAATAACATGACAATGCTCAAATCAGGAATTCTAGATCCTTCTGTAAAGATCATCATCCAACTAGCCATTTCAATACAGTGTGGCCATTCAGCTACCCAACACAGCCACATTGGGGCAGCAGTGTGTCCCTGACAGATGGGGCAGTGTTGGAAAGTTACAGGTGACGCACTTGCAACTCACTGTGTGTGTGTGTGGGTCTTCTTACCTGACCCCAGAGGAGACTGCTAAAGCCCAGAAAAGTGCACCATAGCCACTGGTCGATGCTCAGGCCCACGCAGCTGAAAGGTTTGCCTCCCCACTGCACTATGACTATCTGAGAGGCCGGAGAAGAAAGAAACATATTTAGAGGTCAAGCTCATTTTCATTCACGGTTTCTTGATTTGCTGGTAATTCCATTTGACAGATATGCGTGTTATAACAGGTTTCATTTGTACCATGTATGAATATGGTTTGGGTTTCGTTTTTATTGATTCTTTATTTATCCAGGTGAGAGCCATTGAGATGACTCATTTAAGGGATCCCTGGCCTTTTTATATATGGCGAAGAACCCATCTTCCCTAAACATCTGAAACCCTCTTCTAAGAGCATCTTAAATGAACCCTAGCGCTGGATTTGCTGATCACTACTTTAATGAGGGAAAATGTACTCACTACGACTGTGATGTGGTTGTCTCACCTAGCCATCTGAAGACAAATACACTAATTGTAAGTCGCTCTAGACAAGAGCGTCTATTAAATGACCAAAACAGTTTTTTTTTTAAATGGTGCCTGTTTAAAGCAGTGAGCAACTCCAGCAAGCAGACATGCTACAGTCTGAAGACACTAGACACCAAGTGTTACCTGGATGATAAAGGTGCCAAAGACGATGGAGCAGAAGATGAGGTTGTTGAAGATGCCGTCGAAGACGTTGCGCTCGCCGTGGATCTTTCTGGCGTTGATCTCGTTGAAGAGCTGCAGCAGGACGAAGGTGTTGAAAATAATGGTGTAGTGCTCTGAGGGAGGCGAGTGGAGGGGTGCGTACCGCCCGCTATCGATGTCAAATATCTGCTCACCTGGGAGGGGGAGGAGAGAGAGGAGAGAGACGGGGGAGGTGAAGCGTTGACCCACTACCCTTTTGAATATTCTTTATTTCATCTAGATCACGTGTCAAACTCATTTTACAGAGGGTGTCTGCGGATTTTTGCTCCTCCCTTGTACTTGACTGATGAATTAAGGTCACTAATTAGTAAGGAACTCCCCTCACCTGGTTGTTTAGGTCTTAATTGAAAGGAAAAAACTAAAACCTGCAGACACTAGGCCCTCTGGAATGATTTAAAGGTAGACTCAGTGTTATGATGTAGATGCAGAAAGGAAACAGTATGGTGGGTCAAATTCCACAACTACTAAGAACGTTGAAGCATAAGGCTCAACTTCACCGCTGTTTTGGTCCGGTGGCTACCACGCACTAACAGCGTTAAAACGAACCCTTGCACATGTGCAGATACTGTGTGAGAGCCAAGTGCTGCATCTTGCTCAGCTGCTCGTGGTAGTCCCATTGAGATCAGAACACCTCTTTCACCTCAAAAGATCAGCAAATTGCACTTAAACGTTCAAATGTTCTCAGCCTTCTGAGGTTAATCTGACATTGGACAGTGAAATGTGTTGTTTTGCAGCCGTTGTACACGCCCCTGGAGCAAATTAAGATTAAGTGCCTTGCTCAAGGGCACATCATCAGGTTCTTCACCTTGTCGGCTCAGGTATATGAACAAGCAACCTTTCGGTTACTGGCCCAACGCTCTAACCACTAGCTTACCTCCCGCCCTAGTTAAGTTGGTAGTAAAGATGACACCATCAGAGAGCCAGTCGATCAAGTCCGCCTAATACCCATGTGAAATTCCATGGCATATGGAAAGCTGTTTCAGCTCAGTGTGCAATTAGAGTGAGATGCAGAGAATGAAAAACACACACGCTTCTACACAGACACACTAGTACTTTACCTACGAAGAGCAGGGTGAAGATGATGATGAGCTGGTAGACTCCATGGCCAAGGATGTTCTTCATCATGGTGCGGGAGATGAGGGGCTTGTTGCGGCCGTAAGGCTTCCTCAGCAGTAGAGACTCAGTGGGGGGCTCAGTGGCCAGGGCCAGAGAGGCAAAGGTGTCCATGATCAGGTTCACCCACAGCATCTGGACAGCTTTCAGAGGAGAGTCCTGGTGGGAGAGAGGGAGGTAGGAAAAGGATAGGGGGAGACAGAGGGAAGGGAGTGGAAAGAGGAGAGATACAGAAAGGGGGGGAGAGCAGGACAGAGAAAGATTACTCATGCAGTCAGTACTACTTACATAACATCCTCCACACTATCCCAACATCAGACTGTAGACACACTGCACAAATCCAACCAACGCATTCAAAGAAGTGCAGGCCATAACACGAAGAGCAAATGCTGCCTGAGCAGTGATCATTGAAAGCTAAAAGACTTCAGTAGCCCACACACTGCTCAGAAATGACACAAGTGGCTATTACAGGTGTCCACTTGCTGACTCACCAGAGCTATTTGTGCTCCAGTAGAGGCAAACCACTTCACACCAGCAGAGGAGCTAGCGAGCTACATACGTCCATATACACATTAACAGCTTAGCATGCTAGCAAAGCAGCTAGCTTCATACATTGTGCAGCTTAGCATGCTAGCAGAATGGCTAGCTACACACAGGTAAACACATTAGCATCTACACTAGCATTCAGTGTGTGTGTGTGTGTGTGTGTGTCTCTTGACCCATGTGGCCCTCTAGTAAATGCTCAGCCACTCATCACTCATTATCTCAAAATTACAGCACTGTTGGATAATGCACACAGCTCAGGCCCGGAGCTTTAAATAGCTGTTTGTTCCGTTTCTATTGCAGGCCCATTTACCATTGTTTTACGCCTGGATGAGCACTAATTTGGCGGCTGCTGTGACCAACAGGTCAAATAGGGGCGGATGATTGCTACCTCTAGTCAGAGAACCTGAAAAGCAGCTCTGATCCAAGGGAATACATTAGAATAAATTGGTTGCTCCATTTTGTACTGCCTCAGTCATTGTGGATACACACACACACACACACACACACACACACACACACACACACACACACTCTTCAGTCATAGGTGACAAATCTTGCCATTCAAGGGAGGATAGATCCTGGTGCTGCTCCTAAGAACCAAACCCTCTAGTCCCCTCTGAATGCAAATCAAAACCAAGAGCACAGCGCTTAGTTTTTCTCCATATCACATACAATGAGTCATATCAACGCGCGACAGAGCTGGGGTGCTGTGCTCTGCTTGTTTCAGCCGAAGGTGGGGGAGGAGCAGGTGTGTGTGAGTCTGTGTGAGGCATGGAGGGAGAGAAAGTAGCCAGAAAGTTAGACAAACTTGTTGCTGCCATAGTTTATCTATCACACCATCTGGTGAAACGGATGTGTAGGCTACATGCCAGTCCTTTTTACCGGCGCTCACATAACTGTCATAATAATTTAACCTTTAACTAGGCAAGTCAGTTAAGAACAAATTCTTATTTACAATGACAGACTAGGGACAGTGGGTTAACTGCCTTGTTCAGGGGCAGAACGACAGATTTTTACCTTGTCAGCTTGGTGATTTGATCTAGCAACCTTTCGGTTACTGGCCCAACGCTCTAACCACTAGGCTACCTGCCTCCCCAATGGTCTATCTTGTAGCAATGTCAGACAATTTTATTTAATTTCAGACAAATCTTTTTCATGATTAAAATAGGCCTATATTCTTCTTACAAATGAATACTCTCCCAAGTACTGGAATAGCACCATCCGGTGGGATATCTGCATAACCGTGCCCATCCCTAGTTTGTGTGTTACCTGTGTGATGCAGGCGCCGGTGAAGGCCACGATGACGGCCACTACGTTAACGGTGAGCTGGAACTGGAGGAACTTGGAGATGCTGTCGTAGACGTTGCGGCCCCACATCACCGCCTTGACGATGCTGCTGAAATTGTCGTCCGTCAGGATGATGTCAGATGCCTCCTTGGCCACGTCTGTGCCGGCGATACCCTGCAGATGACACACACACATTAAGTTCTATATTGAAGTTGTGTAGAGCAGTGGTCTAGTGTTAAAGCCCTCTGCTCTAGACACACATATCTCTCTCCCCGGAGACAAGAGTTCAATCCCCACTCCAAACCTTCATACCGTTCCTCATATCCCCGTCTACCCCTCTGTCAACTCATAACGGTCTCATGAAGTCAAAATGCGTAAGAGAAACAAGAGTTCGATATTCAAGTAGTCGTAGCCCTATACACATGTAATTGCGGTGCAGTATGTTTGTTGTTACTGTTGATATGTGCCGATATGTGGTGGCCATTGGTCACTACAGAGTGTGATGTTATCAGTCAGTCAAATTTGTTGAACTTTAGTTCCACATCTTTCTCTCTTTTTTGCGCATGATTACATTCATTGTGATGCTTTGTAAACATGCAGTAAATTACATCCATTAAGTTTACAATGTCAACATCGTTTTTGACTCCCCATATAAAAATGCAGATTAAAGTTCCATCATGATCGTTATCTGACTCACGGTTATCTGGGCAGTATGAGATTCCATACAGTACGGGCAATCATTTACAGCCAACTAGTATCAACATGTTACTTTGTGATAGGACTGGCAGAGAAATGAGTCTCACCATGGCGAAGCCGACATCAGCTTTCTTCAAGGCGGGCCCGTCGTTGGTGCCGTCTCCTGTGACTGCTACCACCTGCCTCTGTTCTAAGACCGTACTGTCAATGATACCTGGGGGGAGAGAGAAAAATATTACCAAATAACACATTTGAAATGACGGATTTCAGGACACTGTGACTTGTGAAAATGACATTTTTCATTTTCATCCTGAAAGAGCAAAGCGAAGTACCTTTGACTAATGTGTGCTTGTCGGTGGGTGAGGATCGTGCAAGTACTCGGAGTTTTGGCCAGATCTTATCAATGCGCTCTTGTTCAATCTAGAAGGGAAAAATGAGACTAATTAGCCTACAATCCCAATTCTTCATCTATCAACCATGTTAAGCTCGTTACATTAGTCCATCAGGGCCAACTAACCCTACTAGGTTAATTAACACTGAAGTACAATGTCAAACAGGGTCGTGTTCATTAGGGCACGCAATGGAAAATGGTCTCAAACCTTTTGCAATGGGAAATTAAAATACGTTTCTTATTTGGTGATAATGAACACGACCTAGTTGATTGTGTTTTGGTGTAAAGCCACAACAATATATTTAACCCACCTCTCCCTTCTCGTTGCGGATCCGTCGGTTGAACTCCTTGCCTTCCATGCACAGGAACTCGTCTCCGGGCTGCAGGATGCCACACTTGGTGGCGATGGCGCGGGCCGTGTTGATGTTGTCCCCGGTTACCATGCGTACCGTGATCCCGGCACGCTGACATTTCTTGATTGCATCCGGGACCTGGAGGGGCGGAGAGAGAGAGAGATGTTAATGTAACTGACTGGCTGCGAAATCCGGGTTTCCCGACAGCTGCAGGACTGTCCTAGCTTGCAGAGCTCAACCCTAGGCTCAGCTCAAGTCTTCAGGTCTGGGGCAAGGTCACTGTACGAGCAAACCACTTCTGTTCCATAAGGAACAAGTCATCCTCAATACACCATCTGGTTGCAATGGGTCTTTAACTTTCACCATAACAGGAGCTGTTGATAGACCATGTGTGAGGCTGACAGAGATAAACCATTAACTAGGACCCAGAGTTGTTCCTAGTCAGTGGCCTCTCTGAATGCCACATATCTATACTGATAAGAACACACTTCGGGGTCAATGGAAATAACACAATAACGCTGATATTTGCATACAACTGTGTGCAGAAGCTTGCTTCCTTTTCACTAGCCTCATGCCCTAGAAGCCATGTCGGGTGTGTGGTAGGTAAAGTATATCAGATTATTCCACTGTATCATTGCTAATGTCAGTCTGCTTGTTTTGTTTGACTGTGGTCCATAAACTGACCTCGGGTCTGACTGGGTCCTCGATGCCCACCACACATACACAGGTCAGGCTGGTGAGGATGTCGTTCTCCTGGTCCCAGTCAGGCTCGCCCTCCGAGACAGGGAAGTCGCGGTAGGCCAGGCAGATGGTGCGCAGGCCCTCTGAGGCCATGGGCTCAATCACCTTCTTCACCATATCCTCTCTGTCCCGGGGACGAAACACCTTGGTCTCGCCGCTCGCCGTCAGGAGCTTAGAACACCTGGTGGTGGGGGAAAGAGCGAGAGAGGGACAGGGCGAGAGAGGGACAGGGCGAGAGAGGGAGCAACGGACAGGTGTGATGTGTTAGACCCAGCGATGTGATAACACACAGCAGGAAGCCTGTTTCTCTGACTTCGTCCCAAACGGCACCCTAATCCCTACATAGTGCATTACATTTGACCAGACCCTATAGGTGGGTAAAAAGGAGGCATGTTTAGAGCCATTTGGGAGGCTTAGACTAATTTCTCCGGGCCTGTTTTTAAGAAGCTATGTTAAGGGGCTTGGTGGGATGCACTTGAACTACTTAGCGCCTAAGCCGAAAACAATTCCTTTGCAAGCCTGCCTGGCCACCTAGAACCAATGTTAAGCTCTTTGAATGAGAGGTGCTTAGTGCTCTACTAATTGTGTGCCATCCACTACAAAAACCAAAGGTGTTCCATGTTTGTATGAGGTGATAACCTGTACACTATCTGTATTTTTTTTAATTTATTTTTTTACCTTTATTTTACTAGGCAAGTCAGTTAAGAACAAATTCTTATTTACAATGACGGCCTAGGAACAGTGGGTAAACTGCCTGTTCAGGGGTAGAACGACAGATTTGTACCTTGTCAGCTCGGGGGTTTGAACTTGCAACCTTCCGGTTACTAGTCCAACGCTCTAACCACTAGGCTACCCTGCCGCCCCGGTATAGAATATCATTGGGTATATATGCCACTTAGTTTGGACTACCGGGTCTGCTAACTTACTGAATGCATACATTTTAGTATGTGTGTGATCCATGTGGAAATTGAACCAACAACCTTGGCATTGCTAGCACAACGCTCTTTTCAACTGAGCCCCACAGAACCATATAATCCATACAGGGACTTAGACGTACACCAATTTACACTTAGTTTACCATTGATATCAATGTCTGACTAGTTAAGATTCACCCCACACCGAATACTGAGAGCAGCTTGATTTAGCTTGAAACCCAAACCTACTTCTTGAGGAGGATCTCAGAGGCTCCCTTGCTGAACATGCGGAAGCTCCCGTCGGCGTTCTTCAGCACGGTGCTCATGGACTTCCTGCAGGAGTTGAAGGTGTAGACCTTGTAGAGCTTCTCCTCAGGGATCTCGTTGCGGATGGCCTGGTAGTCACGCTTCAGGTCATTAGCGAAGCCCAGCAAGGCACATTCAGTTTTGTTACCCACCTGGCGCGGCAGACCACCTTCCTTCTCCGGAGACTGGTGACAGAGAGAGACACACCAAGTATCACGTAAGGGTCGTGTTCAGTTGGCACAAAACAGAAGAAACCGGTACCAAACGGAGTGCAATGAGGAGGTACCGTCTGTACTTGCCCAACAAGAAAAAAAGCTGGTCTCCCGCTGGAAAATCTTTTGCTACGGCATGGCCTAATGATTAGGACCCAGGTCATGTTGGAGACTATTAACAGCACATTCAGTCATCTCATACTAGTGATTTGTTACTGACATGACATTTACAAGCAAAACTCCTACCCCACATTTAATCAACAACATCTATTCTAAACCCATCAGTGACTGCACATTGATAGCACACACACACACACACACACACACGCCTGTGCAGTACACCATTTCTCGAGGCAACCTCCCTCACCATAATGTTGGTGGTGTAGGCGCTGTTGACGCTGATGCCCAGGACAAGGATGTCCATGATGGCGGCGGGGATGAGCTGGGGCTCAGGCACGTTGCGGTAGTGCTTGTCGGCCACGTAGGCCTGCACCACCGTCATGCGGTTCATGGTCAGCGTACCCGTCTTGTCCGAGCAGATGGCCGTAGCGTTGCCCATGGTCTCACAGGCGTCCAGGTGACGCACCAGGTTGTTGTCTTTCATCATTTTCTGTTAGGAAGAAGACAGGGGGGAGGGAGAAGGGGAGACATCATGAAAAAGGTCATTGAATTAAATATGAGCTGCAGAAGGTAAATATGAGCTGCTGAAGGGGGTCAAAAGCCTAAAAATAGAAAGGGACGGTTTAACTAAGCTTTTCCACTCAACAGTACTGCAGTCCTCTCCTCTCTGCATCAAAAGCTGCTGTAGCTTCTAAGTCTACAGTGGTGTGAGTGGGCTGGATAATGCCTTAGATACTGGTCTTCCAGGGCTAGGGTCTACTACTGATATTACTAATCAACCTGTTGGCCCAACAACTCCAGTTAGAAGGATCATGACACAGCCAACTGGCTTTAATGTATCATGGAAGGCTAGCCTCTTAAAGCTACAGTCTTAGCTAAGTGAAGGGCTAACTGACTGAGGGCTAACCTACTATGTAAGCGAATGAAGCTTGAGTTAACAGCTAAAGCTCATTGGCAGTGTGGGTCTGTTCACACTGCTCGCGGTAAAAATCTACACCAGGAAATTAACTGATGAATTGTAACCTTGCACAGCCACAATGGCTGGGCGATATGTTTTCAAACTTATGGGTGAGTCATGATATACACTATATATATACATATATAAAAAGGTATGTTGATACACCTTCAAATTTGTGTATTCTGCTATTTCAGCCACAAATGTTGCTGACAGGTGTATAAAATCGAGCACACAGCCATGCAATCTCCATAGACAAACATTGACAGTAGAATGGTCTTACTGAAGAGCTCATTGACTTTTAACGTGGCACCGTCATAGGATGCCACCTTTCAGTTCATCAAATTTCTGCCCTGCTAGTGCTGCCCCGGTCAACTGTAAGTGCTGTTATTGTGAAGTGGAAATGTCTAGGAGAAACAACGGCTCAGCCACAAAGTGGTAGGCCACATATGCTCACAGAACGGGAGCGCCGAGTGCAGCAAAAGGTGGCGCTACAAAGTATTAACTTAAGGGGGCTGAATAATTTTGCATGCCCAATTTTTCAGTTTTTGATTTGTTAAAAAAGTTTGAAATATCCAATAAATGTCGTTCCACTTCATGATTGTGTCCCACTTGTTGTTGATTCTTCACAAAAAAATACAGTTTTATATCTTTATGTTTGAAGCCTGAAATGTGGCAAAAGGTCGCAAAGTTC